>NC_143260.1:90218408-90522726 GCF_984573655.1 Nuphar pumila
GACATGTGAGAAGGTTTATAGGAGACCAAAAGGAAAATAATATTTGCTTTATTGAAATATTAAATAGAACTAGTTTTTTTTTTTAAGTCAAGCTGGGTTAGTCAAACCCTACCAATTACACAACCACACCATTGGGATTTGAACTTGCAACGGCTCAGCACAACCGAACGGGCACATTGTGATTTCTTCGAGCAATAAAAATTAAAAAAAACCTCTTTTTAATTTATTTTCTTTGGGCCTGCCCTACCGTCCAACTCCTTCTTACCCATCATGCTTGGGGGGATAAAATCATACCTTGGGGGTTTACTGTTCTGCTTAGACACTTGCTCAAAGCACATGAAATTATGAGCTGGGGTTCAAAGTGGTTTTTCTTGTGGCGATGTTGGATTTTGACTATGTGGAAGTGTGTATGGTTGGTGCGGAACGACAGAATTTTTTGGTTTCGAAGTAGGTTAGAGTCGGCCCTTAAAAGATATTTACCTCTATGCAACCAATGCATGGCAAGAGATGAGATCTTGACCTACAAATGGGTAGCGGAAGCATGGTAAGCTCATAACTCACAGTTGCTAGGATCTAAACCTGGCTCTAATACTTCAGTGAAGGCTTTCCATAAAACTCTACATCCTTTTTTATTTTTCAGTTGTAGAAAACTTCTTTTTTCCCTCAAAAAGAGATGAGATCTTGAACAAGATGAGTGGTAGGGCTGTCATGTTGGGTTTCCTTCCTTATGGGACCCATTTAGCATTCACTATACAAGAAAAACGTTAATTAGTGATGGATTTTTTTTTGTCGCAATTTAGCGACGGATTAGCTAAAGAAAACTATCTGTCGCTAAAATTAGAATTAAATGCAGGATTAGCGATGAAAAAAATTCGTCTCAAACACCGTTGCTGATTAACGACGGATTACATTCTGTCGCAAACTGTGTCGCAACTTAGCGACGGAATATTTTCATCGCTACTTCGTCGCTAATTAGCGACGGTGTTTGCGACGGAATGTAATCCGTCGCTAATTTTTTATGTAAGCCCGTCTAAGGCACGAAATTCTCTCTCTCTGATTACCCGCAAATCGATTTCTCAGTCAAAGAATCCTAACCCGCCAGCCCCTTTGCCTTAGGTCTCTCTCTCTCTCTCATTGTCTCCTGTTTTTCGGCCGACAGGCAGAGGCTTCCTAGGTACTAGTTACTTGCGTTATGGAAAAGTGTTTATCACTGTCAAGAATCAGGATAGATGTTCCTAAAGAGCATAACAGGGGAATATATAATCAAGGAGCATCACATTCCCAAGTATGTTGTGAATCCATTCTTCATTGTCCTTCCCTATAGGTGCTACAAAAGGAAATTGTTGTGCTAAGCTAGTTCTATATCCAAGCCCGGAAAAGCATATTAAATTAATTCTTTGGATAAATGAAAGTCTACTGGGTGGCTAAGAAGTAAGATCATGGCACCTGATGTTAAAAAATATCTGCTAAGGATTTGTACTGTGCAAACATCATAAATGAAATGTCTACCAAGTGTCCATGCAATGGTAAAATGGTTATTGGATTGTCAGCATCAAATCAACAAATTCATGGTGAAATGAGGTATGTTTTGATAGCAAGCTCAGTGCCAAAGTTTTTGTTCGACTTGGAAATATAGCTTATAATGAATCTAAAACCTGCCACGGACATGCAACAAACCTAAGAACAACACCAAGTCTCTTCAAGTATATTCAATCCCCATTTCCTTTACCTACACATGCTTCCAGTGCATATTGTGCCCTCGGCCAAGTGAAATTATTAGCTGAATAAGATCAAGGCTTCTGATCCAATAACCCTGAAATTTCTAGCCTGGATAGGATTCATAATGGAATTTCTGCTAAGCCTAAAAGCAACTCTTACATGTTACAGAGTTGTCATTTTGTAAAAATCAAGGGATAAATGCCTGAAGTGCCTGGCACACAAGTATATGTCACAGCTAATTTAGTAAAATCCCTGATAGATCATGACCTACATAATCCAATGTCTGTTTGCAAGTTTGTGCAAATTGTTTGCTTGTTGCAATATTGCTGTCAGTGTCAATCTCACATTTAAATTTGAACTGGAGATTGGAGAGCAAGCATGCTGATGTGGAATAGATGTAATTTGACTGCAAATGTGATCTACAATGAACAAAAAAATCGATCATATTAACATGCGAAGTGTTTTGTCATGTAATTGATTTCCTTACGTCACCACAATCACCATAGGAGCATGCAAGCAGGTTGATCTCATTCATCACTCTGAGATTTTCATAAAACTGTTTATCTAATGTTGTATTTATGTTTTTGGTAACATCATATGGGCATTGGTTTGCACCTCATCGTTCTTATCAATCTTATAACTAGCTTTTGTATTTTGCTGAATCTTCCAGTATAGAAAAATCTGCTATGTTGATGATCATTATTCTATTTAAAGATGCAACTTTTTTTTTTGCAGTGCCAAAAAAATAACATGCTTTGTTGTACAGTTCTACGCTCTCTTCTGAAGCGTGGAGGAAAATCTTCATCATCCTGCATGGTCATCCCAAAATGGTATCTAGTGAAGGCCTGAAAGATTCTGCAAACTTTCCTGATTGCAACAGTTTGTTCATCACTTGGTGACTTTACATGTGACAAAGCCACATGTAGAGTATTAACACCGGCTCTACTCTGTAACTGTATAAAAGTAGCAAAGTCTAAAAAATCCATCCCTGTATTCTGCTCTCTTTGTGGTTGCTTCAATCTAAGGATCGCAAACATGACACATCTATGCATGATACTTAACGCACACACACGTGCATGCACATATGCATGCAAAACACGGGCTTGGTAATGGGGATCAAAGTACATTCGGAAAGGCACATCTGTAAAGTAGCATCCTGCACGAGGAATTGGGGCCGATCACCATTTTATAGGTGGATGGTACCATAAAGATGGAAGGCAATGATTCAATTCTCTTCTAGTTCCCCTTGAACTTTCAGGTAGAATTGATCCATTAGTTGGTGCCTATGGACCGTCAGATAAGTGGCTGATGCTGTTAGAAACAGATTAAGCTCAAGCCACTCAAGATATGAAAGAGTTAAAATTGTAACCACTTGTGTAGCCCAAGAAGGCATTAAATTGATATTTCATAGGAAAATTCTCATATATAGCCCTATCTTATGCTTGGAATTAAAAAACAAAGCCCTTCTTTCTGAAAAGACGCTTATTATCCAATTTTGAGCCTTAGTCAATGTCATGGTTAGCTTACATATTAAAGTATCTTTTTAACCTTGCTTTTGGAAAAGTATGTTTAGCTTTTGTTAGTTTGCAATTCTCATGGTTAACCTGATTTAATCACTTGGGACCGCCTCAAGGGGGTTGGCCTAGTCGGGTGGGGCTTTGGCTGCTAGATGGGCAGTCAAGGTTCGATTCCCATGGCTATCGCCCCTCTGCGCAAGCTAACACTTAGCATAGGCCCTGGGGGCAGGGTCCTAGCCTCAGTTTTACACTGCTGGCACAATGACCGTAAGGTATGGCAGGCTGAGCTAGCACGGCCAGGTCTTCATGCCAGTTGCGGTTTTGAGTGCAGTTTTTCTGGGTTATAAAAAAAAAAAAATCACTTGGGACCCTATTTGCAATGTTTTTGAAAAGATGGGTCATGAGATGTCCTTACAAAAAACGATGCTAGTGATTTGGCTCCGGATGTATGGTTAAATCTACAGGGGACATGCAAATACATGTGGCCTCATGTTTTCAGCAGAGTTGCTCAGAAAGGCCGTTTCTGTTATACGATCCGATCAAAAGTTGGGACTTTTTGTTTTGTGAATAACATGATGATTAAAGCCAAGAAAACTCTGCAAGATATCTATGTTCATCACATATAAACATGCATACCACTACACTAACATATTTGATATCAGAGATGATTCGTTTGTCTGCAACAAAACCAATCAAAAGGCAACCAAAGGCATGAGCCAAAGTTCCATTTATACGAGTCACGAGGATGATGGAAGTGGGCTATGTAATCATGCCCAGTATCCATAATCCAAGCTTTCACATATATTGAACTCAACTTACTGAAGCACAAAATGTGCTTGAACCGACCACCCAAAAACCAGGGTCAGGCACGGCATTCCAAAGTCTTGAACTCATCCCACAGTGGAAGGAAACCTACAAATTTTTCATACGAATTTGTCATTTTCTTTTTGAAAGGCAAGCTGGGGTTAGGCAGACTCCAACCAATTATACAACTATACCATTGGATTTTGAACCTGCAACGTCCCAACACAAGGTGACGTGCACTAGCTGCTCCTACCAGACAAGCAGAGCCCTCGTTGGTGAATTCCAGTCATTTGAACAGCAATAATACGCCAGTTCAGTAGCCCATGAAGAAGAGTTTCGAACGATGGAAAGAAGAAAATTATACTGGATATCCACAAAGTACTTAAAAATAAAAATCCTCTTTTGGATTGTACAGACAAGCTGGGGTATAAGCCCCCAACGATATTCGAACTGGACATCCGTTTTACAAATGAAAACAAAAGGAAAAAAGAAAGCCGAAGTACAAGTTATACATGAATGATAAAAAGACCAAATACAAAAGCCCTCCCCATAGCTAAGATCAGCTCTTGTTTCTGTCATTGGCTATCTAAAATTAACAAAAATTGGGCCACTTCTTCATGGCGACTATTTAAGGTGTTGATCGACGTGAATGAGGTGGAAGGCCGCCAGGAGGAAGGCTAATGTTTGGAGGGAGGGCCATGCCACCCGGACGGATGTCCATCACGGTTGGAATTCCATGTCTGCACAAAAGCACCAACCTCTTAGCATGAGCTATGCAATAACAAGAAAGTTCAAAGAAGCTATACAGAAGTATATACTCAGTATGGTTATCTTCAAAAATTAATCCAAAGACGTCCATATGCATGGATATATAAATTAAGAAATCATGGGACATTCAGAATAAAGTTTGCCGTCAGCCAACTACAACATACAAGTCAGCTGCATGTTCCATGGTATTCTACCACTAGCAATAGGGCACATTGCTATCTCTGGCCACAACCAGTTGCAATAATGCACATTTACATCTTTTCAGATATAAGGAAACCAGATAAAAAGACAAAATACCATGGGAAAATAGCCCATGTCCCTTTGTCCATATGCAATGCTCCTGAACTCAGTTGAAAGTTTCAGTTGATGCCCAACCCCTATTTTCACCATATAAGTTCCATGTAGGCCATGTTTTTTCAGTTCTATTCTTTAGTTATTTTAACTATATATCCAAGAAATCATGCAATAGAAACTTTGAGCAGCCACACAGACGGGCTCTAGCTGTAATACCCGTGGATTTTACCAGATAAATAAACTTAAAATTTATGTCATTGAATTGCTACAAGTATACTTTTCTTGTTCGGATCTTCGATGTCGGATCCTTAAAATACTATTTGGATTTTCGATAATTGGATCCAGATAAATACCTAATAGTAGATTTTAATTTTTGGCTCGGATCCTTGATATTGGAACCTCGATATCATGGTTAGATTTGATATTGGATCAAAAACTTATTATGTGGATCTGCGAATTTATAATCAGATCTTAAAAGGAAAAACTTTATATAAGATCCATAATAGTTTATTTTGGAGCCATATTCATCTACCGAAAGTTTGGATCCAAATTACATCATTTGGATCCATAGTAAATTATGAGGGATCCATAACACGGTCATTGGACCCAAATAAAATTTTAATTGGGGTTACATTCGAAAATTAAAAAAATTAATACTTTAAAAATCTAAGAGAAGACCTGGATGCACAGATCCGGATAGGCCCAAGTGTGGACCCATTGAGGATTTGGATTGCGGGTCACGGGTGTGGCTAAACCAAACTCGTACCCAATGGAGCGTTAAAGGGTAAGAACAAAAAGAAAACTTAAAAGAAGATACAGATCCGCAGATGGATCCAGATGGGCCCAAAACGCTGACCCAATTACAAGTGGGTTGCGGGTCACGGTCGAACCGAAACCACACCCACTGTCACTTTAAGTGAAAAAAAAAATTCCTCATAAATTTGGGTTAAAATTTTGGGGCTTTACACTAGCAACTTTTAGTGGTCAAATACAGAGATATGGCAAGAGAGCATTGAAGAGCCGATTGATTTATTAACTACAGTTACCAGGCTGGATGAGATAAGGGCGAAGAAAATAGTTTAGCTGTGTTACCAGATGAGAGAGTAGGAATCTATAAAAGGAAACCACAAATATGAAAAATAATAACATTAGCAATTTATTTATTTTTAGACTTTTCAACCAAGTCAGACATGATGCACCATGTTTTGTACAATTCCAGTCTTTCATTCTCTTCACACCATAGAAACCACAACAATAACCAGTTCCCTTCATCGCATTTTAAATTCAATTTCCATAACAAAACTCAACAGATGACCCCCTCCTTTCAAGGAGGCATCTCAGATTTCACAATGACTTCAGAATTGGGCCATGGCAAGTTGATTTGGCGCTACCAGTTCATGTATTGAAGACTTAGATTTACATATTAAGGAAATGTAGGAATTTCTTAATATTTTTTTGGATTTCTATTGGAGATTTTGTACATCATAGTTGGCATTCTCAAAACCTGGTATCGGATTGGCCACATGTGACTCGGGTGGGCTTTTTAATTTATTAAAAATAAATAATAAAGATAAGTACTTTTTTCATATATATATATATATAAGCAAAATATTTAGTTCTTTCAGTATTTCATAATATTTTTTGAGTTAAATCTTTCTTTTCTTCTATTTAAGGGAGTTTTTTAAAGGGAAAAATAATATTTTAGAGGTTTTTTGAGGAAAAACAAGGTATTCCTTAAATTTTTCTATTGGAGTGTGTTTGTAAGATGCAAGAAAGCATGATTTTGTAAGTGATTAGAAGGCTATTGTGCATTAGTAAAGAATCTTTCTATATCAATGGGAGGATGATTGAACTTTCCAAATTTCTTGAATCCAATCCAACTCCTTTACACCTAGAGATGAAGGGAATATACTGGACAAGACACTAGATCCAACAATCAACGCATTTGATTATTTTCTATGACGGTGAGCTTCCAAAGGTTTCGACCAAAGGCAATATGATAAAAGTATCATCTCCAAAATGACTTCTTATGTAGTAGAAGTTAAATTTTCGTAGCAAACAGTTTGGTCAAACAACAAATGCAACAAAAAGCAAATAGTTCACAAAAATTTCCTTACTTGAGCAGCATGTAGAATACTTCGTGAAAACTAAGAATGTAATCAGGAGTTTGATTGGGTGGATAATTATGAACTAAAATATCATGTCACAAGTGGCTGATCTTCTGAACTTACGCCTAAGAGTCCCAAGTTAGCATAATGCATCATCAACAAAAAAATTTACATCATCAAATGAAGAATAATAAAATAACTAAATATTTGGTGAAAATCAATTTTTTATCTGCTTATAATGATATAATGGGAAGTAAGTGGTTCAAACAAAATTCTTGTACATTTCAAAAGAGTGCCAACTACAATATCAGATTTTTGTTACCATTGTTACTATGTCTTCCTGCCCAACCTTCATTATAATATAGCCCATAATGGCATCATAAAACTTTACCTCGTATAAAGAATTAACATCTGCTTCTCCTAGCAGCAACAATCATATGATAACTTATTTGTTGGAAACAGTTAGTCATGACTCAAAATTTACAAAATGTCATAGAAGAAGACAATAGAAGAGGATATGGCAGAGAAATAAATGGTTGTTATACCTAATCATATTTGGAGCTTCCTGCATTTCCCCAACATGGCAATTAATGTTGAATAAAATTAGTTGAAATAATGGAAATAAATTTCTTGGACCATGTCATATGTATAGTTTTGCAATCATGTAGCTAGAAAATCTAGAGCATAGTTACTGGAAGCGCCTCCCTAAGGGGGAAGAACGCTGCTGAAAGGGGAAGCACCACACTTCCGAAGTGGGAAGCACCACCCTTCCCCCAAAAGGGGAAGCATGGGGGAAACTCGCTTCTCGTTTGTGGGAAGTGCACTTCAAACTTGCTTCTCAAATTGATTCCCTATTGCACTCGTTTCCCCCTCACTTCCCACTAACTTCCCACTTGTTTCTCCCTCATTTCCTTCATGTTTCCTTTTTTCACTTCCCACACGCTTCCCTGCTTCTGCTTCCCACATCGCTTCCCATATCCAATTCGCTTCTTGGTAACTATGATCTAGAGATCTCTCAAAAAAAAACTATGATCTAGAGATTGATATATCAAAGGAGAAAAGATTGATATTTTGGATTTTTGAAGATTTTCAAAACATCCTATTTCTTTTACTTCAAGAGATGTGCCGTCGGCTGTAAAAACCTTTGACACACTTGAGTTATTTTTAAGACATTCGGATAGACTATTAACATTTGGGGTCATGTGAAAATAAACATCAAAATCTAAAAGCCAAAGAAAGTTACCTGGACCGGAGAAAGATACAACAACCGCTCCAGTTGAGGAGGATACTCTTTTGAGAAGAGGTTGAAGAATTTTCATCAGTTGAACCATAGATTCACGTGCGTCTTGATCTTTTGACTCGGATTCAACAGGTGCAACTTTTTTTTCTTCTCTTCTTTTTTAACTTTGGACATCGAGGCCTATAGTGCCCCGGTTCATGACAATGATGACAAATGACTTTTCTTTTATCAAAGTTATTGTTTTGCCTTCCAAAATGAAGCAGCTTGTAAGTACGAGTATGATTCTCCAGTCTAGACACAGCTAAAATTGAGTCATCATCAACTTTTAGAGTACTTTTTCTAAGTCTATTTTCCTCCATAGTGAGCTCTTCTATAGTATCAACAGTAGAAGAAATGTTTTCACGATGTAAAAGGGCCGATTTGGTGGATTCAAACTCCGGCCTTAGACCATCACAAATTGATAAAAATGTTCCATATCGAATTGCTTTTGACGAAGCTCGATATCTTTGGTACAATGCCATTTGGGCTCAAGAAGAGCCAACTCTTCCAAAAGTTCGGACAACTTATTGTAATATTCTCGAATGGTTTATCTTTTTTAGTCAATGTTCGGACTTTGTCTTGTAAATTGCACACATGTGCAATATCTTTAAGATAATACATGTTTTTGAGGTATTCCCAAGCCTTATCGGCATGCTCAAACTTAGCTAGACTAGAGCATTTTTTAATGTCTACGCTATTGATAAGCCATGACATAATTTTTGCATGCCCTATCCTTCACTCTTTCCATTTCTTTTCATAAGTGGCTAACGCCTTACTCTTCTTTTCCTCCGTTAGAGGAACTGCTTTATCACCCTCTTTCATGGTAAGAAATAGTTTAGGTTCCGAATCGGAACCATCCACTATACCCCATAAACCTTTTCCTCAAATGTGGTGCTTCATAATCGAAGCCCACATTACATAGTTAGTATCATTTAGCTTCATAGGAAGGATGGTGATCTTATCATTGTCATCCATCTTTTCCAAGGGTAAGAGAGAAATAAATAGGAGGGGAGAGAAAAAAAAATAGACAAGGGAATAAGAGAGAGGATACGTAACCAATTTTTTTGTAGCACAAGTCCGCCTTTCTTCAAACAAATCTCCTTGAGCCAAGAACAAGGTGATGAAACACCTTTTGTAAATGTGGCACGAAAATCTAGGTGAAAGCACTTCAAGATCTAAGGATTTCGTAGCTCTGATACCATGTAATGAAATTGTGGTCTTCAACAAATGCACGAATAACTCACAAACAAGTGTCTATTGGAGATACTACAAGCATGACCCTTGAAAGGGTATAAAAGGAAGAACACTTAAAAAATAAATAATACTTTATTCAAGCACAAAATGCTTAAGAAGCATTGTTATTTACATTGAAAGAGTTCACCCCTATATATACAAAAAAGTGGAAGAGAGAGGAGAGCTCATTTTGAGCTCTCCAAAAGAGACGTTGGACTCTAGTCCAACGACACAGTCAAGTTCCAACAAGAACTTGACTAGATCAAATATCTAGTTCCTATTGAACTAGATGCTAAAAAAGAAAATAAAGAAAATAAAAAAAGAAAATAATAAAAGGAAAAATAAAATAATAATATTAAATAATATATATGTATTACGGTTAACATTTTAACATCCTCGTGTCCAGATGAAAGTAGCAGCTTGCAAAGAATGATGATCCTTGAGAGATAGACCAATTCTCTATAAGTAAAAAATTATTTGTTTTAGGGAACTGGAACAAACAAATAGCCGGGGAATTTTTTTTTTTAAGTCACATTCAATTTCTATTCTGAGTTTCCATAAGGGTTGACTCAGAAATGACAAGTCAAGAAAAAAATGCATGGTAAAAGGAAAGATGAGATCTGTGGCTAATGGAGGAATTATTGGCCCTCTTGGGTTGAATGTGCTAGCAGTTGCAGGTCAAGGCATGTTGTTCCATTTGTCCTACTGGCCAGTAGGTCTGGTGGAACTCTCTCTAAACTATGTTAGGCAGGACCCATGTTATATTCTGGTTTGATCCATGGGAGGCGATAACCTGTCCCTTAGATTTTCTAGATTTCTCCAAATACATTGTTTATCTTTCTAGTTTTCTCTAGACTATTTTTCAAGCTTTCATTATGACCAATTGAATATTGAATATTTTCAAGCTTTCATTATGACCAATTGTCTATGAACTCTCTACTTTTCACTCTTTCCTCTCTTTTTAAAAGGGGAAATAAAAGGGGAAGTTCTAAGGTGCCTTCCCCTTTTTTTGCTCTCACTCGCACAGGGCCTTTCCCCTCTCTCTCTCAGAGGAAGAAGAAGAAGAAGAGGCCCGCCCTAAGAGGTACACTTCCTCTCTCTCTCCCCCCCCTCTCTCTCTCAGGCATATTGGAAGAAGAAGGAAGAAGTTGAAGAGGGTTTGCTCTCTCTCTCTCTCTTTCTTCTTCTCTTTTTTTTCTTCCTCTTCTTCCTTTCCTTCTCATCCGCTTCTTCTTCTTTTTCTTAATCCCACATCAGTTTTTTTTGGTTTGGGTCAGGGTTGGACCCAACCCGAACCAACACGTACCCGTGCTGCATTTGGTACCAGTACCCATGTCGACTACCTGGTTATCATGTCTATGTGACATAGGGGTGTAGGATAGAGAGAGAGAGAGAGAGAAAGAAAGAGAATTGCCTACATCACCCATAGACATCCCATGGATGGTCAGATGAGGCTCGCCATGTTCTTTAACAGATTTTAGGGTTGGGTCTACTTATAAGATGCTGCATGTGGGGTGTAGGATATGAGAGAGAAGGAGAGTGTTGCATACATGCACACGCCAAAAGGCATACACAATACACAACGCATGGATGGTCACAGGAGGGTTGTGTCATTCAAATGCAGAGAGAAGAAAAATATATTGAAACACATCCACCATAGGCTGGTGCTTCACATGCACTATACACATCAACGTGCAAGATGTTGGGTACAATGGTCATGTGCTGAGAGAGAGATGCACACGTTGAAACACATCCAACATAGGATGGTGTGCTTCAAATGCACCATACACGTCCATGTGATGCCCCATACACGTCGATGTGCTAGATGTTAGGTACAATGCTCATGTGTTGATGCATCACATGCACTGTAGTGAAGGATGTCCATTTTGGAAAGGTGTGCTACATGCACATGTTGAAGCACATGCACCATAGACATCCCATGGATGGTTACATGAGGGTTGTGTGATTCACATGCAAAGAGAGAGAGAGAGAGATCCACCATACACATCTTATGGATGGTCACATGAGGATGGTTTGATTCACTAGAACCATACACATTGATGTGCTGCCCCATACAGAACGATGTGCTAGATGTTGATGTTGAATACAATGGTCATGTACTGATATGCATCACATGCATTGTAGTGAAGGATGTTCGTTTTGGAAAGGTGTGCTACATACACATGTCGAAACACATGCACCATACACATCCCATGGATGGTTACAGGACGGTTGTGTGATCCACATGCAAAGAGAGAGAGAGAGAGATCCACCATACACATCTTATGGATGGTCACATGGGGATGGTTTGATTCACTTGCACCATACACATTGACGGTTGTGTGATCCACATGCAGAGAGAGAGAGAGAGAGAGAGAGAGAGAGAGAGAGAGAGATCCACCGTACACATCTTATGGATGGTCACATGAGGATGGTTTGATTCACTTGCACCATACATATTGATGTGCAACATGTTGGGTATAGTGGTCATGTACTCATGTGTATCATACGGACCATTGTCATGAGAGAGATAGGAGTGTAGTGGTAGGTTTTCTTGGGTTGCACAGAGAGAGTTGTCATACATGGAATGCATAAAGAGGGGAGAAGTTTGTATTGGCATGCAAAGATGAAGCGGTGGATCCAAGTCATTTGTGCTGTGTCTAAGACAAAAAAGTTATTGAGTGTATGCAGGTAGGGCATGTGCTTTGAAATCGGATGGCGTGTGCATATTTTGGGTTCTTCACATTCTTCTGGTCGGTTGAGGATGGAAAATGAGATGAAGGAGAGAGAGTTGGTGATGTGGCTGCAACTGGTGTATGGTGGGACATGTGGACTGCATGCAAGAGGTAAGAGTTTGATTCACCAAGCCTACTCTTGAGTATTTGAAGATAGGGTCTACTCTTTAAAGTTGTTGGGAAGTGAGGATGAGTATAACTCATCTATGTCTTTAGTGGCAATTCTCATGAGACATGCATGGAGCAATGATGAGGTCTCTCTTGACATCCTAGAGTGAGAAATATGACTTATAGAATACCGACTCGTTCATAACTGCAGCTCCTAAACTAACTCTAGATCTCCTTCGTGAACTCATCCAACCAATCTAGGTAATACAAGTCTCCCTTCTTATGACCAATCTCAATCATCCTTCCTAATAGTTAATCCTGCATAACATAATCAACAAAAAGAATGCCAAGAGAGACCATCATTGCACCATGCTTGTCTCATGCACAAGAACTGTCGCTACAAACATAGATGAGTCAGACTCACCATCACTTCCCACCAACTTTAAACCATAAGCCCTATCTCCAAATACTTAAGAATAGACTTGGTAAATCAAACTCTCACCTCTTGTATGCAGTACACTTGTTCCACCACTTAATAATTGCAGCCACGTCACCAACTCTCTCTCCCTCATCACATTTTCTATGCTCAACCAACCATGTCATCTTAGGGGAAAAGACATGGGGGCAAGTGGTTATTGTGCCCTCGAATCAGTGCCTTGGTGGTCTAATCTACATAGGATGGATCCCTACACACAGATGGTGCAGATCAAATGCCCAATACGAATACGGGTTGTGGTAGGCCAAGGGCCGGTTACTGGCACACTCTATGTGCAAGGCAGAGATCCGGTAGGCTTAGGCAGTCTTGAGGACGTATGCAACCCTTATGGCACTCATGGGAACACCCAAAGAGAAGGGGGTTGCTACCAAAGCTAAAGAGAGAAAGAGACAAGATAGACGTGAGAGAGAAAAGAGGGATAGAGGAAGACATTAGAGAGAGAGAAGGGAGAGACGAGAGAGAGGAGAAGAGAGAGACACGAAGGAGAGGGAGAGATGGCTTCACATCAAAGCTAAGGGGAAAGAGAAAGGAAAGAAAAAGGAGAGAAGGGGGGAAGAAAGAGAGAGAGAAAAGGAAGGAGGGGGAGATGGAGAAAAGGAAAGAAAGATAGAAAGGGAAGGAGAGGGAGACGTCCAAGAGGGAGAGAAGGAAAGAGAGGGGGAGACAAAGCTAATTAACTAAAAGAACTAATATTTTATTTATGCATCCTTAGGCTCTCTCATAAAGTCTTTATATAGAGAGAGGCCCTTTATTTGGATTTGGGTCACCACATGTTGTGCCTTGGATCCTATACCAACAATCCAACCCAATAAAGCAAATGACAAAATAACCAAAACCAAATAGCTAAATGATGACCAAAAGTTAATGGCTCAAAGTCATGGGCGTCTATGGCCTAGCCAGGTGAACCTGCGCCTAGGGTGTGTGAGGGTGAATCCTTACGGGCCGCATCAACATGTGCTCTCTCTCTCTCTGAATCACATGAACCTCATGTGACCATCCATGCGATGTATATAGGATGTGTTCCAACATGTGCACGTAACATGTAACAATCACATATGCAACTCTCTCTCTCTCTCCTACACCATGTGTGCTACATCTTATAAGTAGACTCAACTTTAAAATATGTTAAACAACATGACAATCCTCAACTGACCGTCAATGGGAGGCATATGGGTGACACATCCAACTCTCTCTCTCTCTCTCTCATATCCTACACCCCCCTTATAAGTAGACCCAACCTTAAAATCTGCTAAAAACATGCACACCAACCTCTATATGACCCTGGCACATGTCCAACAACCTATAGATGCCAAAAAAAGCATCACACTCCCTGACACATGTCCAGCAGCCTCTATATGACCCTGACACTTTATTATTGTTGTCAATATTCACCAACACAAATCCTTAAGAGGGGGCAATTAGCAACTACAATCAAGTTTCACATAACTTTGCCAATTAGAAAGTCTGTCATCTCAACATCCACTTAAACATATTAACATAATAGGGTTGAATCTCTTTAGAGAGAAGATCTTTTGTCTCATGGTAACCTGCTCCAATCCCCTTATGAAACTTTCATTATTAGGTTAGTTATATACTTCACAAGTTTCTAGTGATTCACATGGCATTATTAAATGATACAAGGCATTAGAATGCCCTTGTTGACTACCCTTTACTCCGACATCATCTAGGGTTCCTTGAACAATGTGATATCTCACACCAGATAAAACCTTAGCACTTCCTCCTCTTACTAATACTATAGAATGTTCATGCAAATTATGTCCAATACTAGGTACATAAGCAATGATTTCAAATCCAGAAGTTAATCGTACTCTAGCGACCTTACATAAAGTAGAGTTTAGTTTTGGGGGGTGATAGTGGAAAAGTTGATAGATAAGTCACCCTTACTATCACTCTGCAGAACCGTACATGAGATTTTCACCTCATACGGCTCCTCATTTAATTATTTCAAAGGGAATGAATCATTTTCGTTGTTCAAGAATCTCTACCCTTCTTCCACTCCATTTCAAAAAGTAACTAGGACCAATTCAATCATGTTTTTGAGTTCTAATTGAACACTTTTCATTTTTTATAATGATCAAAGGAGAAGATTACTCTTTTTACCAGACATATGCAAACCAAATCATGATCTTATAATCTTATAATCTTACAATAAGAGATTTTTCTCGATTAATCCCCTTGTCCATCATTCTTTGTGAATAAAAAAGGACCTTTTCGAGTTTGAATCCTCCACTTGGAATCTGATTTTTTTCTTTTATTAATTTCCACAATTCATTGAGACCCATGGGTTTGAACTTGTAGAACCTGATTCATTTTCTCATCGAACAAAGTGTGTAAAATAAATTAGATTGATTTTTTTTTATCAAAAGTACCATGTGAAATCCTCTCTCTCTCTCTCTCGCTCGCGCGCGTGTGCGCACACACACACAAGTACAACATTTGAATCAATTTTCTTTTGAATGAATCGATATTATTACATTCCACTTCTTTCCTGACACCTCCTAAGGACAATCCTGAATTGGATCTCAAACTGATGAGTTGGTGTGAGCTTATCCATGTGGTTATCCACTCTTCTAATAAGAATCCCCCCCCCCCCCCACCCACCAAACACACACACACACACACTGTCCACCCTTGATTTTCTGGCTTCCCTCCTCTCCTCCTGCTTCTCCTTCCCCTACCTCTCCTTCATCCACCTCATCAAACCCATAACTCTCTCCTCCCCTCCCCCTCTTACATACACCTCCAACCCAAATTGTCTCTCACTCCCACCATGTTTACTAGACCAGTGTCTCCAAACCCAAATCAGATAAGACCGTCGTCATCAATGGAAAGAAAGTGGTGATCAATTACATCAATGGAAAGAAAGTGGTGTTTTCATTTCAGTTACTTTCTCTTTCTTCTTTTATTTTTATTTTTTTTTTATCCAGCCCCTGGTATCATACGATACCTGTGCATCCTCTGGTATAAATAACGTTTGATTCCTTCTCACCCACAACCACATTTGCTGATCATTGTCTACTCACTTTATGATAATCTTGGTTATGAGGCATTATTGTCTATTAAGGATTCATCGACATCATTAAGGGTAACAGATCAGCACCTATTGAGAAATCGTGGAGGTCTCGCAAAGACTTCATCAATTCGCCTGAATGTCATCAGCATTTGCTTTCTTGCCTTTGGTTTCTATTATACATCCTCTCTTCAACCTTTACTTCTTTCTTGATTGTAAAATCGATGACCTTTGTTTGAATTTTTTTTTTTGTCCAGCATTGCATGAGCAGAAATCCACTGATATGTCTATAGATTTTAATTGACCCCTAGTGTTGTTATTAAGCTCTACAGGGCACATCGATACAGTTAATTCCAAATATGAATCATGTTGTGCTTCCTTTATGTTAGTCCATCAGAGATCGATCCTACTGTGGTCAGGCCAATTCATTATCTAGCAGGGTTTTGAATCAAGGGAAAATTCAATCTGGATGTATATCCATAACAGTATCAAATGCAGCAATTGATGAAAAATCGTCAAACAGGACCAGATATCTGTTACCTGTTAGTAATTTTGTTGTTGGGTTAAGGTAGGAGCTACAGGGGAAATGGTGAGGATGAAGCACACAGGACTCTAATGTAGCCATCTTAGCATTTACCCCAATTGGTCAGCGTATTTCCTGTGTGTAAGCATCCATGTGTCCGACGTCATCAAACTAGTTGTTCGTAGGATCTTAAGTGTAAAAATACCTGAAACTATCTGGGTATGAGGAATTCATTTTGATTATTGAGGATGACAGTGGACGTGGGGATGAACCTGCAGAACCAGAAATGCTATCTTTGCATCACCCAAAAGTTGTAAGTTTTATGCAAAATTATGTGTTGAAGTTGATTTACTGTAAGTAACTCTCTGTGTTTTGAATCACATCATCTTTTCCATGTGCTGTCTCTGAAATTGTATTCACCTCTTAGGCATTATTTGACACCCCTCCTTGCTGCCTACACCGTCCTGTACACAGCACCTGCTGTAGGTATGTTTCCAGCCATATGTCTGTGCAATGCTATACATCACATCTGGTTAGTTAGTACCTTAGTATGTTGGTAAGATATAAAATCCAGTAGTGTTAGCCTATCATCCAGACTTAGGAAGTTTTGCTTTAATTGATATATTTCAATGTTTTAGTAGGCTAATTAGCATGGCAAAACCTTAATTAGCATTTCCTCCACCACTTTTCATTTGGATGTCCTGTTTGTCTGGTATCCCTCTTATGCTCAATTTGTTCCCATTAGTGTCGGATACTTTCACATTTTTTTTTTTACAACCAGTTGGCATTTAGTTTCTGTATATATGATGATTATCATATTATCTATGTCCATCCTCCTGGATAGGAATTTGATTCTCAGAAGTTTCCATGTTTTAGTAGTTGATGCCTCACAATTTCACTTTAATTGTCATCTCTGTGTGACCTAGTCTACCAGAACCATTCCGGTCTAGTCTAAATATCTCTGTCTTTACATTCGCGTGCTTTTTCCTAAACTCAGCACAACAATGTCCTGTATCACCCATGCACCTGTGTTTATCTTTGCAGTGTCTCTGTGTTTTGGTTTGTCATCACGCTGTCCAGTCTGCTACCACCACATTAGCACCAGCAACACCTTGCTGCGCCCTTTTCCTGCTACAGTACCTACCTGCTAAAACTCTTTCATACACACCCTCCTGCTACCTGTAAGACAGCTGCCCATCAACCTGCCTCTATTACCTTCAGCAGCAGCACTTTATTGCACATTGCAACCACTCTCAACCGGCTGTCTTCACAAGGACAACACACACTCACATATTCACTGTGTTGGCAACACCATTTGCTCAGCACAGTCCCTATTTTTCCCTCACTTAGCACCCCCCCCCCATGTCTACACTTGCACAGTTACCACATCCCAATCCTTCCATCTATATTATCATCTGTATACTCTACTCGTGAGTCACCTGCATTACATTGTGTTGCTTCATCATTTCTTGCAATAGTTCATCCCCTGTTGCCTCACTTTCTTTTAGTCTAACATGTTATGGTATAAATATACATCACATCTGAATCACCATTACATACGTTGAATCTTGGGTTGCAATGTGGCTGAGCATCCTTTTCTGAATTTTATAATGGTTGTCCCATCTCCTTCTCATGTAAGTATAAAGCATCATGTGGGCAACATCATTCTTTTATTATCAAAGCATGAGCATATGTACATATATACTCCTTTCATGTAGGCATCTCATTTGCATATTTGCACTAGGCTTTGGTGTGATGCTTTCCATTATCATCCATGCTTTCATGTTAACCCTGTTTTGCAGGAAATATGTGAAAGGGATTATTTCTCTTCTTAGCTTAGAAAATTGTAATTTCTATTTCAAATTCAGAAATGCAATAACTAGACGTTAATGAGAATATTTACATTTTCAGTTGTAGATTAGAATGTATGAGCATGCATATTTGCTAGAAATATTTGTTTCATGTTGAACTAGACGAATGGCACGTGCACCATTTTCGTAAGAGGTAATTGATCCTAAGTTGATGATCCAAATCAATGACCATAGTCAGGGTGTGGACAAAACTTAGGATTTTTATCTTTTACGAAATAACACCGGATCCACACTGGATCCGTTTTCAAAATTCATCATATTTTCCTTAAATATTTCCTTCTTTTATTAGAGTTTAACTTAGAATTAATTCAATATATATACCAATGGCCATAGTCAGGGTATATTGAGAGTTAATTTCATTTTAAACTCTATAAAAGCACCAAAATGTATTTTATTCTTCACTTGAATCTAAATATAGATTATTATATAATACATCCAATGATCATAGTCAGGGATGTATTATATCTTCAATCTTATTTTAATTCAGTTCAAGAATAATATAGCTTCTTCAAAATCTAAATTCAAATTCTTTAAATTCATTCATCATTTAGGATAGAACTGCATCATATTTTCAAAATTCCTTTTCCAAAAATTCCAAGTAATATAAATATCTTCCTCAATCTATCTTCAATTCTTATAAAATCCAATTCATCCTTTCATTTTCAAATTTCAATTTCATTTTCAAATCTCAAAGTTCAATTTAACTTTGAGATTTCGAAGTCATTATTATATTCAAATTCAAATCAGATTTCAAAGTTCAATTTAACTTTGAAATTCCAAATTCATTTCATATTCAAAACTCTAATCAAACTCAAAGTTCAATTTTAACTTTGAGACTCTTGATTCATCTTCTAAATTCCAAATTCAAAAATTCAAAGGTCTAATTTGACTTTGAAATTTGTTTGTATATTCAAATTCTAAATTTCATTTTTCAAAGTTCAAATTAAAAGTTCTTGATTTATCTTCTGAATTTAACTCCAATTCCTCTTTAGGATCCAGACTCCAGTTTCACTTTGAATCTTAGACTTCAGATCCAATTCCTCTTTAGGATCCAGACTCCAGTTTCACTTTGGATCTTAGACTTCAGATCCAATTCCTCTTTAGGATCCAGACTCCAATTTCACTTTGGATCTCAGACTTCAGATCCAAATCCATTCTAGGATCCAGATTCCAATTCTTCTTTGGATCTCAGACTCCAGATCCAATCCTATTTTAAGATCCAGAACCCAATTTTATCTCAGATCTCAAATTTTAAATCCATCTTTAGATCCAATTCCATTCCCAATTCTAGATTTCAAATCCAATTCCATTTTTCAGATCTCATCTGAACTCCCTAAATCCATTTCTATTCTTAAATACCATTTGATTATCTTAGATCCATTCCAAACTTAAAAATCCAAATTCAATTCCATCGCAAGTATTCATTTCATTTTCTAAATTTAAATCTAAAATTCAAAGTCGATTTTGACTTTGAAACTTCATTTCCTTTTATTTCAAAGCTTCAAGTCATTCTTTCTCATTTATTCTTCCAAATCCTGATTTACTTCAAAAACTTAGAACTTCTCTGATCTATCTCAAGCTCTAAGTTAAATTCAATCATTTCTTCATCAAGTTCATCTCAGAATACTTGGAAATTTTCAAAACATCTTTCAAAAGGAGCATACATTCTTGCATTGCACAAGCATGATTCTCTGTGCATTTAGATCTTTAGGATAAATTCTTAGATGATATTTAGGCAAAGCAAAAGGCATAGATTCAATCCTTGGTTCGATTACCCCTGGTAAAGGCGTCAGGAACGGTCGAACCTCGTACCGGCGAGCGAATCCCGTCTCTCCATTTTCCCGCAATATTTTCAAAAATGGAGGCGAGTTAAATTTCTAAATATTTTTCAAATCAAGGTCAAGTGAGACCGCGCAAAATAGTTCCTCTTCTCTCTTTCTTTCTCTTCTTTTCTCTTTTCTCTTCCTTTTCTTTCTTTTATTTTTCTCCCTTCAAAAAGGAGGAAAATAGAGGTTAGAAAAGGAAAAGAGAAGGAAGAGAGAGAAACCAACAAGAGAGAGGAAAAATTTTGCGATGATCACAGAGAGCCATTTAAGATAAAAAGGAACATAGACATTGTGTTAAATGGGCTTTTCGGGCTTTTTTATTTTATTTTAAAATTCTGACCATATAGATCACGTACTTGATTTTATTGAGATCAGCTCTTGAAAAGTTTGATTCTCACATATCAGTGAATCTTTATAAAGTTTGAAAAATCAATGATCCAAAATCTTTGTAAATTTTTGAGGCTTCAAACATCGTTTTTTTCATAGAAAACACATGATCTGGGTATAGATTCTTAGTAAATTGACGATGCCCTAACCGCTGGAGAAGCCTGAAAACCCCATTTAGCACACTGATTAGCACTAAATGGGTTTAACACCAACACATTTTATATAAGGAGAAAGAAAAAGAAAAATAGAGAATGAAGCATAGTTTCATAGTTTTATTTGGCTGAGGAATGAAGCATCATAATCCATATGATAAGATGAGATCTGTTGTCAGATTGCATGGTCCAAAGTTTTACTTTTGCTGAGCACTCTAAATGAAGTAGGCAGTAATATGATATTGTCATAGGAATGCACATGCTGGTATGGATTTGGATTAGATATTCGATTTATCCAAGAACTGTTTATCTGGGTTTGGTGAAAAAGTTTGCATTGGATTAGGTGAGTAGGTCAGATTTGGTCTTGTATTAAGAATCTGATTGAATTTGGAGTTAGATTTAGGCTCTTATTGTGATTAAATCCAAATCTTATAAATGTTTAAAAAGGTGCAGGTAAGACCCCAATGAGGTTTGAATTTGGAACGTGAAAATGCGCCTTTCAAGCAGAGCATAATGGCCATCCAAATACAAGTTAATAATAAAGGGTTAATGTTTGAGGTCAGCTTATTTCAATTTTAAATTATTTTTTTTTGAATGGTGAAATTTTATTGCAATGTGGGTGAATGGTTTTTGAATCTCTTAAAAAAAACTACTTATATATCACAATCACATGATTCAAATTTTTTTTTTATTAAACATACGTGATAGAACAAATCCATAGAGTCCAATCTTAAACAAAAATAAAAACTAAAGTTATTTATACTCAATAGCCCTGTCAATATCATCAAATCCTATCCCATTAACAAATATGCGGAAATGTTTTTTTTTTATGTAATAGATTTGACTCAAATTGAATATTTAAAAGATTTTAGTTGAGATTGAGTAACCATACACACTGTTAACCTCAAATTTAATTCATTTTGAGAATGAATTTGACTCCAATTAAGGCATATGCAATTAATGACTTGATAATACTCACCTTTGAACCAACTCAATTTGTTTGTGTGCCAATTTTGATAGCAATATTTATTTCAACTAGAAAATACAGATGTTCCGGGCTGTATAAATTATAAAGTAAAGAGACAAATTGGGTTTTACTATCATATGTTTGGAGTTTTCAAGGCCTAGATTTTAACCTAAAAATCAAGTTGTTGACAAATTGGGTTTTACTAGAGAGCTGATTTAGCTTGTTTTAGTTATCAAAACTTGGAAAATCAGGTTTTGTTTTTCCATAACTATATATGGTAAAAAAGACTTAATGTTTTTGTTTTATTTTTTTTCTATGTTCATGCTTGTCTGTCTGCCACAATTTCATGTGGGGGAGGCATGGAACATCAGCGGGCGCTGTTTCCGTGTTCAAAGGATGCACTAAAGCGCATGGTGAAGAGGAGTTAAGATATGTGGAGCTCCATCAGCTTCCATTCCCACTCATGATAAAGCAGGTTTACCTGATCAAAAGTCACAATATGGACGTTTCTTCAAATTTGCATTTTTGACTCAAATTATTAGCGATTTACTGGTGCACTGTTGATTGTGCCAGTGAAAACTAGATTTTCTAGTGCTAGGCCATAAAAATCGTGTATAACTGTCGAGTTCAAATTTCCACCAGTAAAAGTATATTTTTACTGGCGGATCTTCGAATTTATACTAGTTAAAATGTATTTTTACTGGCGCATCTCAAATTTGCGTCCGTAAATCCGTTTTTAGATTCGCGTGGGGTTTCCTCCCTTTTTACTTTTCGTTCCCTCCCAAGAAATCCCATCGGACCCTGCTCTTGATTTCCCTATCTCGTCTTCTCCGTCCCTCTTGCTTACACCCCCTTCTCTCTCTCTCTACTCAACCTTGGACCCTCCCTCGCCAGAATCACAGCTCCTCCCCACCCTCGACAATTGCATCCGTTGTTCTCTCTCTCTCTCTCTCTCTAGGATTACTCCTGAAATTCCTAAAACAACATAACCTGTCGATTGAGAAAGTGAAGTTGGGGTTATAATTTCATAGGGGTTCTGTTAAAAAAATCAGAACCCCTTAGGGATTTTGGGTTTGCGAAATCAGGTTAGGGTTAGGGTTAAAAAAATCAGAACCCCTTAGGGATAAAAAGTTTAATCGTTTTTATTGTTTAAAAGATTAGAAATATATATATCCTCGTGTCTTATTTTTCACATGTCGAACTCCAGTTGTTTATCACATTGCATCCACGTTAATTACTATGACATAAATTTTAAGTGTTATTAGAAACCCTCACATAGAGAGAAAGATGATAAGGTCAGGGGCACCCCTATCTGTAATACGTCAGAAGTCCTTTTAGTGCTGTTCGTTCTTGTGATGGACGGCATCCCATACACCACGACAATTAGATTGGTCGCACAACATTTTCAGAGCAATTGATGCCCTAAGTGGATGGTAATGCTCTGTTTGGTAAGTCTTTTATGGTTTGGCTTTGATATGCACTATGGTTGTTGAGCTCCTTTAAAAGTCTTCAATGGTTTGGCTCATTCAAAATATTGGGCAATAGGCTTACAAAAGATAGGAAACATGAAATAGCGTGAGTGACAAGGTATCATCCATACATTGAACTGAGAAACATTATGAAACAGAGGATAGGAAAAAAAATAAGGCATTCAAGAAAAACATAATTGAAGGATCATGACAGTGTGCACGCTAAACCATTATTGTAATATCTGTGATTTTTCTTTGCTATTTAAAAATTTGTTAGGATAAATTTTTGTGTTTTAACCTTGTGTGATTGATAAATTGAGAGTTTATCTTGCAATTATTTAAGCTTGAATATCATTTAAAATAAATGTGAAATAACTGGCCATTTAAAATATAGCCTCATTTAAAACGTAAATTTAAATATAAAGTGTACATGTAAGTTGAATTTAAAGTAAAAAAAAAAATTGGATTTTTAATTTGAATATGTAATCTAATTGTAAATTAGAATTTAATGTGAATGTTAATTTGAGTTTAATTCAAATTTTATTTGAAAATTAATTTGAATTTAATTAAGCATAGATTTAAATATGGATCTAATTAAATTTGAACATTTGCTTATCCAACCACATCATATTCATAGATTAGGCAATTTTAAGAGCTATTTGTCATGAGATTATCCATATAATATGTTTCTACATGTATGTTAGACTATAGCTCCATCATCATATTTATTAGTTATCATGCTCTTATGATGAACTTTGACAAAAGAATTGCTACTATTCAAATTCTTAATCATAAAAGATATGCATAAGAAAACATAATAAGCCTTGTGCAACACAAGTATCATTAAACACACGATAAGCATGTTTTGTATCAACACTACGTGCATTATCATACTCATCAAATAAACCTTCACATAAAAATCAAATAATGTATTACACATACATCATGTATGTAATTTGAATTAAACACCAAGTTATAATCATTATGAATCTAAGTCCAATCATAGATCTCTCTCTCTCTCTATATATATATATAGTGTGTGTGTGATGCAAATATTGAGAATATCCATGAAGAATATTGTTAAGTTTTAAAAAACTTTACTTCTTTACTAACATTATCATAACTAATAACAATTTATAAATTTTGTATTTTTATAAAATACAATATTACATTGATTATAACTATAAAATTACTATAAAGTTGGTCATATTTTATATAAACAAGTGCATAATAAGCTTACTTCTAATCAGATATTAAGTATCATAAATAAAGTATTAAAAAGGGAGGGGGGTGCATGAAGTAGAGAGTGATCTGGTTTTGGCATACTCAAATTGCTTTAATTAGGTGGTAGAATCAGATTTAATCTTGAAGTGTAAATCCAATTAAATAGATTCGTATTCTTAACACAATTTTAACAGATTCTTGAACATTCAAAAAGTAAGAAGCAAATAGGGCACCAGCTAGAAAATGCAGCCATATTTGAACAAGGAGTGATAACAAAAAGAGACAAGAAATCATGACTTGACCTCCTTAAGCCAAACTTTATTGACTTGAAAAGCCATTTGAGCCATTTTTTTTCTTATTTTCCTTGAGTTGGTGTCAGGTTTTATAGCAATGTATATCGTATGGGACCTGATGGTCTGGTAAACTTCTCCAAAGCTAGTGTTGAAATTTCTATCCATAGGGACAACTCATTTGGTTGGTATTTTCATGTGAGCCCCTATGACAGAGAAACTTCATTGCATATACGAGTGGGGTTCGAATTTACAATATCATATCACATGGTGACTTGCACAAACTGCTCCTACCAGATGATGATTGGAGCCCCCCGTCGGAAACTTATTTTGGAATTTGAATCAAGCCTTGGTTGTTAAGGATATGGAAGTCTTACAATTTTTACATGGGATTAAAGCTATTTTTTAGATGTCTCACAACCTCATGGTTTCTCAAAAGAAATTTATATTAGATTAGTGGGAACACACCCTGTCTACATCTCCCACTCTTTTAGTAGGTGCTCGCCAATAGGGCTGGACAATGGGACAAGGTAATTGGACAGATTTGTTTCTTTGTGCAAAGCCTTTTATCAACTTGGAAGTTTTAGGCCACAGCTGGACCCAAATTAATCAAGTGCGAGAGGGACTGACTTGAGCTCGACATCTACTCTGTAAAAAAATGATCTAATGCATAAAAGTTTAAAAACGTAACTGCATATAATTTAAGAGCCGAGATCTCAGCTAAACTAAACAAGTAAATCACATATGTAAGGTTAGTTTCATGAAAAACAAAACAAAAAAGAAATAAATGAAAAAGAAAACTCATTTGTAGGTAATGTCGACATGAGCAAATGTTAACCCTATACATATATAGACAAAGTGCGTGTGTGTAAATATTGAGAATATACATGAAGAATATTGAGAATATGCATCAAGAATCTTGTTAAATTTTGAAAAACTTTACTTCTTTACTAACATTTTCAAAACTAACAAGAATTAATAAATTTGTTTTTTTATAAAATACAATATTACATTGATTATTACTAAAAAAACTACTATAAAGTTGGTCATATTTTATATAAATGAGTGCATAATCAGCTTATTTTAATCAGGTAACGCTGGGATAGATATGCCGCAGTGGCATGACGTTTTTAGTGTGACAAGTCAGACACAATTATATGCAGAGACAATTTTAATAGGTATATAGCAACAATACTTTCATATTTTTAATAAAAAATATTCTTAAACTTTAAAATATAAAAAATTTAATAGTTTTTATTACTTAAAAGATTAGAAAGACATGTATCCTCGTTTCTTATTTTTCACATGTCGAGCTCCAGTTGTTTATCACATTGCATCCATGTTACTATGGCATAAATTTTAGGTGATATTAGAAACCCTCACATAGGGCGAAAGAAGATAAGGTCAGGGGCACCCCTATCTGTAAAACTTTCATCGGGTAGAGGCCATCCCACGACTTTGGTCCTCAAAGAAACACCATGCCTGTCTTGAAGTCCTTGATAGTAAATTCAAATATACAATCATTATCCGATGTAAAATGCCCCACAGAAATCAAATTATTTGTCATTTTGGGAACATATAAACTATTTTTAAATATGAATGAATTTCCTTGAATTTGAATGGGAATGTCCCCTTTATGAGATATAGGGATGAGCTTACCATTGTCGACCATAACTATTTCAGAGCTTGACCACTGCTTTTTGTTTTTCATGAATTCATCATGGCTGACAAAATTGTTGGTAACCCAAGAATCGGGATACCAGTATTCATTTTCAGCTTCCTGTAATGACATAGCAGAAAATGCACGCGGAATATCTCAGCAAGATTTTGCTGAGTGACCTTTTCTACCATAAAATTGACAAGTTATGATACCTTTTGGTTGCCCACCAGTTGCTGGATTCTGATAGTGCTGATTTCCATGCTGTGGATGTCCATTATGAATTTGGCCATATTGAGACTGTTGGTGACCATATCCAAATGGGATCCGGCCTTGACCTCGTCTGCTTTGAAAGAATTCACGACCTCAGCCTTGACCTCGAACAACATTAAAAGTTGTTATAGTTTTCTGTTTTTTTTGACTTTTCTCCTCCGTTTGGGAAAAGGATTTGTCGACACTTCTCTTGATTGAGCAGTAAATCATATATTTCAGCAAAGAAGGGTTGTTTTGTTACAGACGTTACAATGGATGTATCAAAACTTTTGTATTCAGAGGAGAGACCATTCAGGACAAGTTGAATAACATCATTATTTGGAACATGATTTCCTATGGCATCTAGAGAATCAACAAGCATTTTTATTTTCTCTAGATATTTTATGATACTCATGTGACCTTTCTTTATGAACATCAATTCTTTCTTCATCATCATAATACGTAGTGGAGACTGCGACTCTTATGATTTTTTGAGCATGATCCATGCATCACGAGCAGATCTTCATCTGACAATCTGTCCAAGAATAGCCTATGAGACGGTGGCCTTTATCCAACTCAATGCCAACTGATCGGATTTTTGCCACATAATAAATGCAGGATTGCATTCCTGCTTGCCATCTTCAATGATGAATTCAGCAGGAGCATGACAGTCTCCATTGATGAATCCAATCAGATCTTGAGAGATCACGACTGATTCAAGGTGACTCTTCCATAACATATAGTTGTCTCTGTTTAGCTTGACAGAGACCAAACTTGCTATCGCGTTCCACTGGGTCGATTGAACCTTCGACATTGCGGTATTAGCCACGAGGCTTTGATACCATGAAATAAAATAACACACAAAATAGAATGAACCTCTCTTGCTTACACAATGCGCAAGAGGCAAATGATGATTATATAATATCTCTGGTAACGATTTACAGCTCCACCAAAGGTGGAAAAGATAAAGATTTACAATGTTAACACAAAAGTATAATAAAAGAAACAAAAAGATTTTACAACAAATATTTCTATTTTGAATTCATCCGTATCCACCACATAACTGCTTTGTTTCCTTCTTAACAATAGGATACTGCTTCTCTGATTGCTCCTTAATACTAGGATTCTGTTTCACAGTAGAATTATCTTTAACAAGAACTTCAGTTTGTGGTGAAAATTTTGTTGATGGTCATAACCCTGTTGCCCTGTATTTTCACTCGCATCCCCGAAAATGGCTTAAAAAGTGACAACCAGTCCCTATGACTATGACTTCTGTTGCTCTCGCTTTATGAGTGAGGACCACAAACCCCAGGTTTCACCATTTTCGTGAGACACTATCACAAACAATAAGATAGGATCAACGACGAAAGTTAATTTATCCAATAATAGTGGAAGATCTCGTCCACTGTTACAGGCTTTATATATATATATATATATATATATATATATATATATATATATAGGAGAGAGTAACTATAATATGAGAACTGAAAATATGAGAACTACCGTGTGAACTGGGCATTTCCAAGACTTTTTTTTGGAAATCCAATCATGTAGATGTGTTTGGCATGGTCAATTTGCTAGCAATCACATCCATTCGATGAAAAAATATGATTTTTGGGCGCTTGAATATTCATGAAGATTATGAGCCATTGATTTTAAAGCCTTAAAAAATCTCGTCTATGCATCATACTCGGATGATTAAAGAGTGATCCTTATAAAACCAAACACGTAGATCACATCCATACAGTTAGATTCACGAGAAAAGAACAAAAAATCTATGAAAATCACGGTTCACATGATATTTCTCATCTTTCCAGTTCTCACTCCTTGTTCTGTCCCGTTAGGCCCCTAAAAAATCATAGTTTTTCATATTTTTTCTCACATCTAACACCATATATGTGATCTATAAGTTTTGTTTAGTGAAAACCGACTTTTGGATCACCGGAATATAACATATATACATGTTTCTCCAATGAACCAAAATCAATGCTATAAAGTTGGTCATATTTTATAAAAACGAGTGCATAATCATCTTACTTCTAATCAGATATTAAGTATCTTAAATAAAGTATTTAAATTTAGGATATGTTTATATGCAGAATCAATGAATAAGAAAAAATAATGTGGTTAGATTAAATTTTAAAATTTCTAAATTTGATCCAATATGTAAAAAATTCAGCTTTCTAAAATGAAAAATTAAAATTTTGAATAACATATGCATTTCAACTTTTATTAAAAAAGAAAATCCTTATTTAACAAAACATTCAAAAAATTAGTGCAACTGGCGACCCCTCTCTAGATTTTAGGTTTTGAAGACCTTTGAAGGAAAGCCAAGATGATGGCTTGTAGGCATATAATCACAGTTGGTGTCACCAGCAAACGTATGCCATACGGCAGGGTTCTAGTCAGTCTCCCCATCACATACGCTTGTTGGCTTATGAGAACTTCAGTTTTTGGTAAAAATTTTGTGTGAGGACCACAAACCACGGGTCGTTCACATTCAATTAGGTGGTCGAATAAGATTTAATCTTGAAATGTAAATCGAATTAAATAGATTCATAGTTGATTGGCGTTCTTAACACAATCTTAACGAATTCTTGAACATTCAAAAAGTAAGAAGCAAAAAAGGGCACCAGCTAGAAAATGCAGCCATATATTTGGGGTAGCATGAATGAACAAGGAGTAATAACAAAAAGAGACAAGGGATCATGACTTGACCTCCCTGAAAAGAAGCCATCGTTGGGTCTTGGACCCAAACCCGACCCGATTCATGTATCGGATCGGGTCAAGATCCAAACTTTGTATAATGTATTTTAAAAGGCTTATTAAAGGGTATTTCCGTACCCTAGAATTGTACACTAAATATATATATTATTGAATGAGAGACGCAGACATATTGACGTCTTTTCTTCTTCCAGACTCTTCTCCCGTCTCTTCTTTTCTCTTTTTTGCAGAAGACTGCGTGAAGGCCCTTTCTGACATGGTATCAGAGCAGTAAATTTCTGGGTGTGAAGTCGTTTCCATTTTCCAGCCCTCGTCGACAGGCTGCTTCATCTGCGTGAAGTGCTCAGCCATCGTGACAGCGTGAACTCAAACCCCTCTCCTCTTCTCTGGACAACGTGAAGTCTGCAGCATGAAGTCTGCAGCGTGAAGTGCTCGAACCCCTCTTCTATTCCTTGTTTCCAGCCCTCGTTGACAGGCTGCTCCAGGACCTCATCTTCGGCGACAGGTCCCTCTACTCCTTTTGACTCTTACAAGTTACCTTAATTCCTCCCATCTTAGCCATTCGTCGATAGAACATGAGTTTTCTATCAAGACACTCTAACATGAATCTGAAACTCAGTCTTGTCATCTTTAATTTCTTGGTTTGTTTCTGATTAAATTACTGCTGTTAGTTTATACATTTTGTGTTTTCACGCTAAAGCTGAACCAAGTTCTGCTATATACACAGTCCTGAAGTCATAACTTTAATCTTTTGATTTCATTCCTATTTCTTCCCAAATCCACTCCCAAGCATTAAAATTGATTCACATCATCCACAGTCCGGACTTTCTTCCAATTTCCTTGGCCAATTAGTCTCTGAAAAACTGAATAATACCAATTTTTTAACCTGGAAGCGACAGATTATACCATTTATAAAGAGTCAGGATCTCTCTAGTCATCTGGATGGATCCATCACACCTCCTCCAGAATTCACTTCGCAGGAAAGAACATACGATAAAGGGGTGCAATCTATTGTTCTTCTAAAGAATCCTGAATATGTCACTTGGATGAAAATGGATCAATTGTTAGTGACATATATCACTTCAACTCTCTCACAGGAGGTTCTTGTAGCCATTCCTGATGACTGTTCGGCCAAAGAGCTGTGGGATAAGCTAGTTCAAACATATTCGCAGATATCTAAGGCAAGAATCATGTTTCTCAAGCAAGAATTTCAAATGCTGAAGAAAGACTCCATGTCTGTTATGGAATATCTAAACAAAATGAAAAGTATCACGAATCAACTGGCTATTGTGGGGTGTCTCGTCAGTGAAAAGTATAAGGTGCAACAAACCTTGAGTGGGCTGGGACCAGAATATCATGTCATGACGACGACTTTATTATGTTTACCAGAACTTCCGAAGTTTGAAGATCTTCGCGCGAAATTGCTGCAATATGAAATGACTCTGAAAGGATCTTTTGAAGATCTTCATGAACATGCAGGAACCCAAGATGTGCTCGCCACGGGAGTGACTTATGGTAGAGGTTGAGGAATTTCCTTTCGAGGAAAGGAAGGCCAAGCGCGAAATACTTTTGGAGGACGTGGTATACTTCCAACGCCCAATACACAAGGACAAAGGCCTATTCCCACCTGTTTTCTATGCAATAAGAAAGAGCATATTAAGGCAAATTGCTGGTTCAACCCTCAAAACAAAGGAAAAGGTCCACAAGCAAAAGCTAGAAAGGATGGAGAAGTAAAAGAGTTGCTGTTGGCAGCATTGGCAGACTTGAATATGAAGCAAAATGATAAAGGCATTTGGTACGTCGACTTCGGAGCAGCTACCCATGTCACGGGTGATGCGGGTAAACTCTTGACTCTTACTCCTTATGTTGGTAAGAATATCATAGTCATGGGAGATGGCTCTCATCATTCTATCTCACATATTGGAAATGCCATTATATCCATGTCAAAATCTTCTCTTAATCTTCCAAATGTTATTCATTCTCCTAATATTCATAAGAACATTGTTTTTGTCTCAAAACTTGTTGATGATGTTAATGCTTCAGTTGAATTTACTCCATCTTCTGTCTATGTTAAAGATCTTTGCACGAGGAGGACATTCGCTGAAGGAAAAAGATGGGGCAACATGTACATTTTTCAAGAAGATCCTTCCTCTGTTCGGTCTGACTATTCATCCTTGAAGCCTCACCAACATCAACTTCTTGTTTCTTCTGAGTTAGTGTTTGCCATTTCTGAATGTAATAAGCCAAGACTTTGGCATAGTCGTCTCAGCCATTGTGGTCGTCATTTTATTAAAAAACTTGTCTCGAATAATCTCATCCTTAAGTCCAGTTTGAGTTTGGAAGTCATTGATATGAAGTGTTCTAGTTGCCATTTATGTAAGAGTTATGTTTTGTCATTCAATTCTATTAATAAGAGAGCTTCAAGGCCCTTTGAGGTCATCTGTTCTGATGTTTGGGCTCCCGCCCCAATTATTTTTCTTTCTGACAATAAATATTATCTTATTTTCATTGATAGTTATTCTCGCTATACTTGGATAATTTTCATGAAACACAAATCAAAAGTTTTTGGATTCTTTAGGAAATTTCATTCCTTTGTTCAGAATCATTTCTCTACCAACATTCTCAATTTTCAGTGTGATGGAGGAGGTGAATTCTCTTCGAGTGACTTTGTTAATTTTCTTCAACATAATGGGATAAAGAGAAGAGTATCTTTCCCACATACACCTCAACAAAATGGGATTGCTGAGAGGAAGCATCGACATATTGTTGAGATTGCAATGAGCATGATGCACGGGAGCAATCTTCCTGTAGCATTATGGACTGAAGCTTTTCATTCCACAGTTCATGTGATAAATCGACTACCAATGACCATTTTAGAAAATAAGTCACCATATCTCTCTCTATTTGGCATACAACCTGATTATCATGAATTACGTGTATTTGGATCTATTTGCTATGTTCACATTGACAACTCACTAAGACATAAGTTTCAAGATAAAGCCTTAAAGTGCAGGTTTGTGGGATATGCTGAAGACTACAAAGGATATAGGTGCTATGATCCATTGACTAAGCGCGTCAAAATATCAAGAAATGTAGTTTTTGATGAAATGAATTTTGATGATCAGCCGCCTAATTCAAACCTCCACGCTGCTCATTCCAGTCCTAACATTGAGGTATAGCATCCATGGTTAAATTCGGAACTCTTCTCCAGTGATAAAGAAGACTGCCCAGTAAACTGCACCCGGAAGGAGATACATGAAGAATCAGCAAGTGAAGTTCAAACATAAGAGATTGTTACTCAAGACTTGGAGCCAACAAGGTATAAGGGCGTTGTATATACCCGGCGAGAGAAAGAATTCTCATCCATCCCTCGTACAGGTTCAAATCCCCCTGATCCTGCTTCTCAGATGATGGATATCAGAAGGTCCTCATGGATGCGACATCCGCTCGACAGGTGGGTAAGTTATAAAAAAATTTCATTGGATTTTCAGTTATTTTTTACATCCATAAGTAAAGATGATGAGCCTCTCATGTTTTATCAAGCTGCAAGTTCTAAAAGATGGGTTGAAGCAATGAATGAAGAAATGGAAGACTTACATGAACGTGAGACATGGGAGATTGTGCCTAGACCACCAAACAAAAATGTCGTTGGGTCAAAATGGGTATACAGATAAAATATAAACCAGATGGGAGCGTCGAAAGATACAAAGCCAGATTAGTAGCCAAGGGATTCACACAAGAACAAGGACAAGACTTTGATGAAACCTTCAGTCCTGTAGTTAAGATGGGAACTATTCGCATTGTGTTGAGTGTAGCCAATGAACATGGATGGACATTGAGCCAGTTGGATGTTAAAAATGTCTTTTTACACAGGGACTTAAAAGAGGAAGTCTACATGGAACAACCCACTGAGTATGCAGAACGAGATGCCAAGCAGTATGTATGCAAGTTGAAGAGGGCACTATATGGATTAAAACAAGCTTCTCGTTCCTGGTTCGACAGTTTTTCCCTAGAGATACAAAAGCATGGCTTCTCTCGATCTTTTCTCGATCACTCGTTATTCATTCACAGTGAACAAAGCGTCACTACTCTTTTATTAATATATGTAGATGACATTATCATCACAAGAAACTACAAAGATCACATTGAGAAGGTGAAGAAGTTACTAAATCAGAGATTCAAAATGAAAGATTTGGGAGAGCTACGGTATTTCCTTGGGGTGGAAGTTGATAAAAGATGTGATACACTTACGCTTACTCAACACAAATACATGTTGGACATTCTCAGCAGGGCAGGCATGACAGATTGTAAGCCATTAGCAACTCCAAGTGTCATTCATCAGAAACTGAGTTCTAGAAAAGGGGATATATATGGAGATCCCACTAAGTATCGTAGCATAGTTGGCATGCTGCAATATCTGAATTTTACTAGACCTGACATAGTGTATTCGGTTAATCAGGTGTCTCAGTTTATGCATGAACCTCATACGTCGCATATGGAGGCAGTCAAAAGGATACTTTGTTATCTGAAAGGTACAGTTGGTGATGGCCTGGTATATAAGAAAAGAGAATTAGATCCAGGTGGGGGTCATGATATCATCATTTATGTTGATGCAGATTGGGCGGGTGATCCAGATGAACGACGATCAGTATCTGGTTATTGTAGCTTTATTGGACCGAACCTGATATCTTGGAGCAGTAGAAAACAAAAGGCGATTGCTAGGTCAAACACTGAGGCTGAATACAGATCGATGGCTGCTGCCACTGCTGAGGCTACATGGATAAGACATCTTCTAACAAAAATGGGAGAACCGATTGCTCGATCACTGTTACTGTGTGACAATCAAAGTGCCATCAATATGTCTTTCAATCCTATCCATCATAGTCGAGCAAAGCATATTGAGATAGATCAACACTTTATTAGGAAAAAGGTTGAAGAAAAGGAGATTGAGCCCATGTTTGTGCGAACTGAAGAACAAGTTGCTGATATTTTCACCAAAGGGTTGACAAAGGACAAATTTTGGTTTCTGAAAGACAAGTTGTTCATGGTCCAGGACCATACACAACTTGAGGGAGGCTGAAAAGAAGCCATCGTTGGATCTTGGACCCAAACCCGACCCGATTCATGTATCGCATCGGGTCAAGATCCAAACTTTGTATAATGTATTTTAAAAGGCTTATTAAAGGGTATTTCCATACCCTAGAATTATACACTAAATATATATATAATTGAATAAGAGACGCAGACATATTGACGTCTTTTCTTTCTCCAGACTCTTTCTCCCGTCTCTTCTTTTCTCTCTTTTGCAGAAGACTGCGTGAAGGCCTTTTTCTGACACTCCCTAAGCCAAAGCCAAACCTTATTGACTTAAGAAGTCATTTGAGCCAATTATCCATCTCTGTCAAAATCGATCCTCTCTTTTCATTATCTTGTGACCATTTTTTTTTCTTTTTGGTTAGTGTCTCTAGGAATGTGCACCTGATGGTCCGGTCAACTTCTCCAAAGCCAGTGCTGAAATTTCTTCCCATGGGTACAATTCATTTGGGACCCTATGACAGAAATTTTGTTGCAATATACCAGTGAGGTTCGAACTTACAATATCATATCACGTGGTGACTTGCACAAAGTGTTCTGCCCCAAACACTGGATCTGCATCCTATATATATATATATATATATATATGAGAGAGAGAGAGAGAGATCCTTCCGTTCATGTTTTTGAAAGTTTCTTTTACCTCTTGCTTTTATTTACTTGCATCGATATTGACTGTTCATGTTTTTGAAATTTTTTCAATTGTTTTCATATGTTGCATCATGTGGGGTGCTAAAGAAAAAAAAATCTCTGCAAAATCCAAATCTGGCCGTAGAAGATCCTCTTTGTTTTTTTTTTGATCACCTGGTATGCATTTGATTATTAATAAGCTGGGGTTTCCTACTTTATTTAATGATTTGGTGATTGAGTCATTTTCTATAGATTTCAAAGTCTTAGCTTTGGCATTAGTTATTAATCATGTAAGTAATTTATTTGTTTATTATTGAGTAGTGGGAAAAAGCTGAATTCCTTGAAACTGAAGATCAACATATTTACTATTTTTATTTTATTTAAATACAAAAATTTTATCGAGTTCATAGTGACTTTATGTTATGGACAACGCACATAAAATATGGCGTGTTCATAAATTGCAGCCTATTCATTTTATATATCGTTCATGACTATTGGATGTAACCTTTAGCTCAATGTCGATCTTGATTATTGTTGATTTGAACACTTCCAACTCAGCTTATGATCTTATCAGGTTTAACAACAATGCAATTGATCTATATTTTCATGTTCCTTTACTAAATTCTATTTCAATTCAGCTCCAGTTTTCTTTCATTCATGGATGGTGCTACATATATTAATATTTTATTGGAATAACATACTAGGCTTGTAAAATCCCAAGGACACATGTTTAGTTGGTGTGATTTAATCTTATGTTGTGCTAGGATGAATAAAAAGGAAAAAAATCAAAAAGACATTGTCGTAATTGATGTATTGAGCCTCCTCTTTTTCTTGTCCAACAGGAGCAGCAGAATATTCTTTATAGTGCACAACAATCAGAGCTAATATACCAGCTCGACTCCATTTTTGTTCTATCCTCAGCAAAACTTGCAGTCTTTACTTTTCTCGTGTTTTTTTATTTAATTTGGTTAAATTGGAGATTCCATCATCTGTCAACAAAATTGTTCATGCGTACGCCGGTGGAATTTAGGATCTCCTCCGCTTTGGACACGCTCGATCGCTCGAGTAGATGAAGAAATCGTGAGGATTTTTGCATTAGATCTTTTTTTCTCGATTTTGTTTAGAAATTCGGTTTTTTGTGATTAGAGGGGGAGGAATCTGATGAGTTGCAGGGATTTGATGAGATCGGGGTTTCAAAGAGTCCATGTATTGAGAGGAGGTGTTGGAATTGAGGTTTCAGAGCTTTATTTGGCATGGGTGTTATATTGGCTACATTTCACACATTATGAGGAAAAGAAAAAGAACAAGAACAAGACAAAGATTATAAATGATTAAGTAGTCTCTCAATCTATAGGTTTAACACAAAAATGCAGCACCAAATATCTCAGCAGAGCAAGGTGGGGAAGAAGCCACCCAACTACCCGAGGTTCTTGTGTGGCCCCTCATACCCACCCGACCAGCCAGCTAGTATCTCCTCTGAAGGTGTGTTGCAAAAACTTTTTTTTTTTTTTGTATTTTGTTTTGTTTTTTTCTTCTTCAATATTGTGATGTAGTGGGTGGCCACATGTATTTTTGTTTCTTTGAATAGATGATGCATGTTTTCTTGTTAATAGATTCTTTTGCTTTTTCTTTCTACCTCTACAATTTGAGATTACTAACACATGAACAAACATGATTTTGCTTTGTTAATAGATATAAAGATCCATTGATAAAATATTGCACATATATAGAATTAAAAATTTTAAAGTGCAACTATTGTGGTGTCTACTTTATGGATGACATCATTCCTTTCAAACACCACTTGGCAATGATGTGTCCCTCACCTCAACTTGTGACATATGTTAGAGATGGCGGTAATGTGGAGCTTAGCGCACTAATTATTCCATATTCTGAAGAAGAAAAAAGTTGTATCAATTTTCTATGCAACATATTCTATGCAAAATTGGTCATGCCTTGTGTCAATTTTCTAAAATTAAGAGAAGCTGTAAAATTGTACTCTTGCTTGAGCATGGTGTGATATAGGCAATTTTGTTCTAGAGTTCTCATTTTCATATATTATGAAATTAGTGTTTCATATTCTTTAGGCTCAATTAGTGTGTAAAATTTGCTTGTAGATGGGTGGGTGGGTCAGTGACATATCAAACTTGCATTATCTATGGATATTTTTCCATTTCATTTGAAGTTCACTTTCACGTGACACTCTCGCAAACAAATTTTTAGTATAGGAGAGCTTGAGGCTTACTGTTATATAAGATAGATGGAGTGAGTGAAAGCAGTCATATACTTATGAAACTATGAAATTGAGGGTTATTATGACAGAAAATATTATTCGATTAGAATAATATTAGGATTCTGTTTATTTAACATTATTGATTACAAAACTCATCTACAACATGATCAAATTTACTGATCCAGAAACATCCTTAAATGGTGAAGTGAATGAAGACATGAACAATATGTTGAGAGAGATCAAAGATAATTTAAAAGGATAACTAGATTTATATGAAAAGATTCATAAGATTATCTCAAATTGATAAGATAGAATGAGCATGCCTCTCCATAGTCTAGCCCACATGCTTACTCTGAAATATTATAAACCAGAGTATCACTATAAGAAAAATGTTAATTAGCGACAAAAATTTATGACAGAAATAATCCATCATAAATTTGCAACGGATTAGCTAGAGAAAAGTAGTCATCCGTAAAATTGGAAGTAGTTGCGGAATTAGCAACAAAAATTTTTTGTCTCAAAATCCATCGCTAATTAGCGACAGAAACATTCTCTCTCAAACTCCATTGCAACTTCACAACGGATGAGCGACATAATTTTTCTGTCGCTACGCCATCTCTAATTTGCGATGAATTTTGAGATGGAATATTTTCATTACTAATCTATTGCAACATTTCCCCATAAAACCCTAATGCGAGCCCCTTTCTTTCTCTTTCTATTTCATCCCTCGCAAGCAGCCACCACCGCTCGAGTTCTCTCCTTCATCTCCTCCTTCTTCCCTCACTCCATCTCTCTCGCCGTCGTGTACCACTGTCCAGAGCCCCGTCTGCGATGCCACCTCCTCTCTCTTCGCTTTTGCCTTTCCCCGTCTGCGGCGTCGCTAGAACAGTGTCCTCCTTCCTTCCCTGTTTGTTGATCGTTCAGAGACGTGACACCGCTGTGACCACCACCGTTTGCACGTCAGAGATCTCCTCCCTCTCCTTCTCCACTCACCTCGCATGTCGCCTGTATGTCACCTCACCTGCCGCCGAACCCTCACTCACCTCGCCTGTCGCCTGCACCTGACGTCGATGCTCTCCCTCTCACTGACCCCTTTTTAGGTAGCCTCTCACCCCCTCTCTCTTTCTCCTGTGTCTTCTTCTTCTGCTGCTCCTTCTCTTTCTTTTCTGTCGATCGACAGAGGCATGTCGATCGCCAGAGGCATGTCCTTCAATTTTTTTTCTTGGGTTTTGAGGGAGGGGCTCATCCCCCTCACATTTGTCCTTCTTCGTAAGGGAAGGGCCAAGAACCCTCCTTGTTGCTTGGGTTACAAGGGAGGGGTTCGACCCTCCCCTATTCCTTCTTTGTTTTCATTAGGTCGGTAAGGGCGGAGCTTCTATCCTTGGTTCTTTTAGTCGGCAGGGGGAGAAGCCCCTCCGCCCCCTGTCCACTTTGTTTCTCCGGTCGACAGGGGCTCTGCCTTCCTGCTGTTGTCTTTTCTCGTTGGACAGGGAGGGAAAAGCCCCTACCTGAGTGGTTCTTCTGCCAATAGGGGGAGGGGACTCTACCCCCTATCGTGTTCCCCTTTCGTCAGGCAGGGCGAGGTGAAGCCCTCTGCCGATGTCTTTGTCTTTGGTCGGCAGTCTTTGTCATTGCAGGTGTGTAGCAGAGCAAAATGCATGATGCTTAATGCTAAGCATCACATGCGACTTATTTTACAAGGTTTTGATGATGAACAAGTAAATCAATTGCATTTCAGCTAAGGCAATGAAGAAAGATGACAAGCATTGAAGAATTTGATGAAGAATCTTTGAAGACTAGTGTGCAAATGTTAAATTCATTAAAAGTCTTAGATTCTTGTAAGAGCCTTACTTAGAGTGCATATTTCGGTTGTATTTCACTAAAAAGTCTTTAAAAAAACTTTTCTAAAAGAACCCTTCATGAAAATCTTTTTAGAAAACTCTTTATTTAATTTTTCGTGTTTATTAGTCGACCAATAGACTCACCAGTCGACTAATCCTTTCGCGCCAAATTTTCTAAACAAAATGTCATTTTTGTCAAATTAGTCAACTGAAGGTTTCAGTCGACCAGATAGAATGTTTGTTTTCTGGAAATTTAGCAGCAGTCGACTAATGATTTTATGAGTCGACCGGACAAAACATGTATTTTCAGAAAAATTTAGCAGCAGTCGACTGAAAGGTTTTTCAGTCTACTGATGATATTATCAGTCGACTAACTTTTTCTCTAGTCGACTAAGTTTCAAAACTTCAGATTTTCAAATGGCCCGATAAAGAGATCAGTCGACCGACGATAACTGTCAGTCTACTAATAGCTAATTATCAGTCGACTAACTACTGTTCCAGTCAACTAATTTTGCCGTTTTTCTTGAAACTTTTAAAAGGCGTGTCTTTTCATTTTTGAAATATTTTGATCGTTCAAAATGGACGGTTTTGACACCCTTTCATACCCTGAACGTATGGAATCTTTTAACTATAAATATGAGTGCATTCTACACTCAAAAGCAATCAATTTGAATGCAATTACATTGAATTACTATTTGCTTGTCACTCATATTCAGTTTCTCACTCACTTGATATTTTTAACTTCAGTTTTTAACTCAAATTTCTTTGAGAGACAGTGAATTCGTGAGTAGAGTATTTCAACAACCTCAAAAGCCAATTGCATCTCATTTGCATTTATAAGAAGGGCTCGTAGGTTGTGTTGTAAGTTGTAACTTATTTCTTTTTTCTGTAAAAGGAAGGACTCCTTGGTTTAAAGGAGTTGTTTGCTTTCAGTAGGTGTGTTACTGAAAGTGAGACCGGATTTGGTCTGTATGATCTTGTAGTTACACAAGGTTGATAGTGAAAATCTCAAGCTGGTTTTGCTTTGGGCCTGGATGTAGGTCGGGAAAGACCGAACCAGGATAAATTATTGTGTTCTTTGTGTGATTGCTTTGTGAATTGCAAAATCCGTCAAAATTCTTAAGATGATATTTAAAAGCACTATTCACTCTCCCTCTAGTGCTCGTTGCCTCGATTCTACTGCACTTTCATTTGGTATCAGAGCAGGTTTGCTATTATTTTAATTTGACCATCATCTAGCATGACAACAACAACATCTCATCACAAAGAAGGATGCTTCTCTGTTCGTCCGCCTCTCTTCAACGGAACAAACTATGGATACTGGAAAGTGAGAATGACAATTTCTTACAATCCATGGATCTCGAAATTTGGAGAGTTGTTTTAAAAAAGTACCAAATGCCATCAACTGATTTCAGTCAATAGACCGATGAAGAAAAGAAGACTGCTTTACTTAATGCCAAGGCTATGAATGCATTGTATTGTACCGTTAACAAGGTAAAGTTCAATCATATCTCTCAACGCTCTACAGCAAATGAAATATGACATACTCTTCTCGTGACTCACGAAGGTATGTCAAAGGTAAAGGAATCTAAAATCGCTTCTTTAGTTCATAAATTTGAATTGTTTAAAATGAAGCAAAATGAATCTATATCGGACATGGTAACAAGAATGACTGATATTACTAACACTCTAAAATCCTTTGGAAAAGAATATTCACAAGTGAAATTAGTCAGAAAAATCCTAAGGTGTTTAACTCCTGAATGGGAGAGAAAAACCACAGCTATTGAGGAAGCAAATGATTTAAACACTCTCACTCTTGAAGATTTGGTTGGTAACTTAATGGCATATGAAGTCCAATTTCAAGACAGACAAGAAGAACCCAAGAAGAAATCTTTTGCTTTTAAGGCTACTTCTGATTCTGAAAATTCAAAAGAAGATGAAGATGAAGATGAAGATATTGCCCACATCACAAGGCAATTCAAAAGATTTATTAGAAATGGAAGATTTCAAAGAAAGGTAAAGAAAGCAGATTCTTCTAATCCTAATGAAGTCAAGTGATTTAACTACAAAAAGGCAGGACACATCAAGAAAGATTGCCCTCTACTCAAAATCTAGCCTAATGACCAATTTAAGAAGAAAAAGGCATTTCAAGCATGTTGGGATGATAGTGACTCGTCTTCCGATGAAGAAACAAATGAAGAAGTCGCCAACATGTGCTTTGTAGCACAGGAAGACTCGGTAAGTCAATTTGAGTATGATGATTTATTAGAAGCATTTAATGATTTATATGCTAAATTTAAGAGTCTAAGTTCTAAAAACAAAGAGTTAAAAACTGAAAATTCAACTCTTGACTCTCAAAACAAAGTATTACTTCAAGAGATAGAAGATCTCAAGAAGGAAAACTCTTGTCAAGCATTTGAGATAAAAGAAATTGGAATTAGAACCAATCTCTTACAAAAAGAAATAACTAGTCTAAAAGAAAAATCAAATGATCTTCTTTCTATAGTGACCAAATTCACAAATAGTCAAGAGAATCTAGAAAAACTTCTTGGTTCTCAAAGATGCTCGGTTAATAAAACCGGATTGGGATATAGCTTTTTTGATACTCAAAATAGACCAAACTATGTGGTGAAGAATCAAAGACAATATTCTCAACCATTTGTTCAAAGAACTAAATCTTCTAGTTATAATAGAAATGCATCTAATCATGACACTTATAATGCTTATAAGCCTAGACATGATTACTCTAGAAATGCTAAATCTTTTTATATAAAGAATATTTATTATCAAAGGAAACCAAAATCCAAATGGATACGGGTTCCTAAGACTAACTCTTATGGAGCAAAAATACAAAGGGGTCAAATGCTTTGTCTTCTAATTTTGTTGTAGGTACACAAAATAAGGAGCAAATGGATATTGGACAGTGGTTGTTCCAAACATATGAATGGAAGACCGAAGTTATTTTCCACCCTCCAAAGTAAGGATGGAAGAATCGTCACCTTTGGTGACAATAACAAGGGAAAAGTAATCGGTATAAGTAAAATTCGTAATCCAAAATTTCTCTTGATAGAAAATGTTCTTTTAGTAGATGATTTAATGCATAATTTATTATCCATTAGTCAATTATGTGATAAAGGTTTTCTTGTTTCCTTTGAACATGATTTATGTTTAATTTCTGATTTTCAATCTAAAAAGATCACTTTTAAAGGTAAAAGAAGGAACAATGTGTATGAACTTTATCTAGATGAGTTACCCACTTTTAATGAAAAATGTCTTATTGTTTCAAATGAAATTCAATGGTTATGGCACAAGAGACTTGGACATGTTAACTTTAAAATTATTTCCAAGTTATCCAAGAATGATCTTGTTAGAGGCCTACCTAGAATACCATATAAGAAGGATCACTTATGTGATGTTTGCCAAATGGGTAAACAAATCAAGAGTTCTTTTAAAGCAAAAGATATAGTTTCAACAAAATGTCCTCTTGAACTTTTACATTTAGATCTATTTGGACCATCTAGAATTCTAAGTTTGAATGGTAGCAAGTATGCTTTTGTTATAGTAGATGATTATTCTCGATTTACATGAGTGATTTTTCTAAAAAGCAAAAATTATGCTTTTTCTGAATTTTCCAAACTTTGTAGAAGAATTACAAATGAAAAATCTATATTTATTATTAAAATTCGTAGTGATCATGGTGGTGAATTTGAAAATGAATCTTTTCTAAAGTATTGTGATTTACATGGTATATCTCACAACCTTGCTTTTCCTAGAGAGGCGACACAAAATGGAGTTGTTGAAAAAAAGAATAGAACTTTGCAAGAATGTGCTAGAACCATGCTTCAAGATAAAAATTTACCAAAATACTTTTGGGCTGAAGCAATAAATACAACATGTTATATTTTAAACCGTGTTCTTATTCGACCAATCTTACATAAAACATGTTTTGAATTGTATTATAATCGTATACCAAAGATCTCATATTTCAAAATTTTTGGTAGTAAATGCTTCTTGTTAAATACCAAAGATAATCTTGATTCAAAATCAGATGAATCAATATTTCTTTGATATTCTTCTAGAAGTAAAGCTTATCATGTTTTTAATAAAAGAACATCTTGCATTGAAGAATCTTTACATGTTGCATTTGATGAGAATTGTGAGCAGGTTATACCTCTAAGCGAAAGAGAAGACGTAATACTTCAAGAAGAACCTTTGATAGAGATTACTTCTCAAGAAAATGTTTCTCTTCAACCTGTTTGGAAAGAAGTTTCCAATCATCCACATGAACAAGTTATTGGAGAAATAAAGAGTGGTGTCTAAACTAGAAGGCAATTGCAATATATTGCAAATATTGCTTTCATATCTAAAATAGAACCAAAGAATATCAATGAGGCTTCTGATGATGAATTTTGGCTTTTGGCCATGTCTAAAGAACTTAACCAATTTACTAGGAATGATGTATGAGATCTAGTTGATAGACCAAAGGATCATCCAGTAATTGGAACAAGATGGGTCTTCCGAAATAAGCTGGACGAAAATGGCGAAGTCATTCGAAACAAAGCAAGGCTAGTAGCACAAGGCTATAATCAAGAAGAAGGCATAGATTTTGATGGAACCTATGCACCAGTGGCTCGATTGGAGTCAATTCGAATGCTACTTGCTTTTGCTAGTTACATGAATTTTAAGTTATATCAAATTGATGTTAAGAGTGCATTCTTAAATGGACACATCAATGAAGAAGTTTATGTAGAGCAACCTCCAGGCTTTGAAAATGAGAAATATCCAGAAAAAGTCTACAAATTAAAAAGAGTTTTGTACGGACTTAAACAAGCACCAAGAGCGTGGTATGAAAGACTACAAATTTTTTTAGAAAAATCTGGTTTTTCCATTGGTCGGGTAGACTCCACTTTATTTATTAAAAATCTTAATTTAGATATTCTTATTGTGCAAATTTATATTGATGACATAATATTTGGTTCTACTAATGATTCTCTTTGTAAAGAGTTTGCTAAAGCTTTGCAGGAAGAGTTTGAAATGAGCTTGCTGGGCGAATTAAACTACTTCCTTGGACTTCAAATAAAGCAAACTGAAGAAGAAATCTTCATCAACCAGGCTAAGTATATAAAAGAACTTCTCAAGAGATTTGGGATGAACTCATCGAAATCAAGAAGAAATCCTATAAGTACAACTTCTTCTCTTGATAAAGATGAAAATGCTAAAAATGTAGATACTAAGCTCTATAGAGATATGATCGAATCTCTATTATACTTAACTGCTAGTCGACCTGATATAATGTTTAGTGTTTGTATGTGTGCTAGATTTCAAGCTAATCCAAAGGAATCTCATTTAACTGCAGTAAAACAAATTCTTCGTTACTTGAAAGATACTTCAGATTTTGGTTTGTTTTACCCAAAATCATCTTCCTTTGATTTAGTTTCATATAGTGATGCAGATTTTGCAGGAAGTAAATATGATCGCAAGAGTACTAGCGGAACTTGTCATTTATTAGGAAATGCCTTAGTCTCTTGGTTTAGTAAAAAGCAAAATTCAGTGCCACTCTCAACAACTGAAGCAGAATATATAGCGGCTAGTTTAGCGTGTTCACAAGTACTATGGATGAGACAAACCTTAAAAGATTTTGGTTTGAATTACTCCACAACAACTATTTATTGTGATAACACTAGTGCTATAAATCTTTCAAAAAATCCTGTTCATAACTCAAGAACTAAGCATATTGAAGTTAGACATCATTTCTTAAGAGATCATGTGTTAAAAGGAGACATTTCGTTAAATTTTATATCTACTAATGGACAACATGCCGATATCTTCACTAAACCACTTAAAAATGAAGATTTTATAAGAATTAGGAGAGAACTAGGCATTTGCTCATTTTTAGATTTATAAAATGCTGATTTTTTGAACAAAATCTCAAAATCGCATCTTATTAGTCGACTGATAAACTTCTAGTCGACTGATGCTTAAAAAAAAAATTTTTGAAGGAATCGCACCTTATTAGTCGACCGATAAAATTTTAGTCGACTGATATTTTTTTTTAAATTTCAACTGAAGGGACCCGATACCACTTGGAATTTTTTTTAACACCCGTTTTTAAAGGGGCATCGTTTCATTTTTTACGCCCCTTCATTTTTCTTTTTAAAGGGTTTTTTTTTAACAAAACCCTCTCTCGCTCTCTTCTGTATCTTCCGAAAATCCCTCGGAGTGTCGTTCGAATCCCTCCTCGCCGGAATCCTCTGGCCGTGACCGGTGTATCTTTAGTTTACGTCCGAATCCTCTTGCCGTGACCAGTGCATCTTCAGTTTTTGCTGGAATTCTCTTGCCGTGACCGGTGCATCTTCAATCCTAGCCGGATTCCTCGTGTGGCAGCCTCCTCACACTTACCATCATCCACTGCGGACTCCTCCTCAACGAAACCCTCCTGGTGCAACTAAAGAGTTTCTACTGCAACGCCTAATGACATCCATGGCAGTGTTGAATAGCCAAACAACATCTATTGTGTCTCAGCCTGCTCTTCTCTGAGACTCGTCGTTTTCTATAGCAGCCAACTCCTCTACAACGTCTCTACTTGTTGATCAATCACTCCCACCAGACGTCATTTGAAAGCCGACATCAACTGCGATTCTTCTTTGACAGGTGAATTTGTTTTATTCCTTATCAACCATGCCTCGTCAGAACACTGCATCCGCACAAGGTTCGCCTCCTACTACACCTCCAGCACGTCATGGATTTTCTCTTAGACTACTCAAAAATCCTCTTTTATATGATACTTTTGGATCAATTTCTACACTTCCTATTTTACCAAGCCGAAATGTCATGTTTCATCTGTTTTCTCGTTACAAAATCAAAGAATTATTTCCAAGTATTTCACATCTTTTTGATGCTGGAGCAGACCCTCTTCATTATCCTTTTCTGATCCACTTGTTTTACACAAATTTACAAATTGATCATGAAACTGAAATTCTTTCCTCTCTTGTTCGCGATATTAAAATTGAGTTTGATTCTAAACTGCTTGGACAAATTCTACATATTCCACCTTCAAACACTCTTTTCAATACTGTTGAACTTAATGAAAGAATTTTTGAACAAATTCTTCTTCCCGGTGCACCTCATTGTCCTCATTTCAAAAATACCAATCTTCAAACTCGTGCACACATTGCTGGATGAATTCTTACCCACAATGTTCTACCTAAAACTGGTTCTTTTGATTACTATTTCACGGATCTTTCTATGACTCTTTATGTCTTATTTGGAAATATTTATGTAAATTGGGCCAATGTGTATTTTACTAATTTATGGAAACAAAAACCATGTCTTCTGTATGGATGTCTTATTACTCGTATTTTTAGATATTTCAAAGTACCCTTAACCAATGAAAAATATATTGAGCAAAAGGAGTTCTTTGATCAAACTATTTTTAAACATATGAAAATCAAATATCTGCCTCATTTAAACTTTGATCAAACTGAACCATCAATTTCTGAACCCTCACCATCTTCTATGACACCTTCATCTCAAGCAAAACGAAAGAAATTTTCTACTAGTCAAGACAATGATGAAGTTTTGCAGCTAATGGAAGCTTTGGAACTGCATCAACACACTTTTTGTGAAGACGTGACTCAACAACTTTCTTCGATTCAGAAAGATATTGCTGAACTCAAGAAGACGCTCAACCAACTCTTCTGATCTTTGTTTACTGTCTTTCTTGAACTTTGATACTTTATGGGTTGTAATATTTTGAACTTGAATTTGCATTTTGCTTATGCTATTACTCTTTTTTATTATGACAAAGGGGGGGAAAAAGACAGAAATTACATGAAAAATTGCATCACATGGAAATGAGAAAAAGATAGAACTTGCATGAGAAATTAAGAGAAAAAGACATAAATTGCATATTGCATTATGACATGGAAATTACATCATGTGAAAGCATTAAAAATTGCATTTATGAAAAAGTTTTAAAAATGCATGAAGTAATGATGGAAATGCAAACCAATCAATATGTGATATATGTGATTTAAATGTACTAACTTTTAATGTTTTGCAATATATGTGATATGCATGAAGTAATGATGGAAATGCAAACCAATCAATATGTGATATATGTGCTTTAAATGTACTAACTTTTAATGTTTTGCAATATATTGATGGGGGGAGTAAAATCTCCATCTATGCATCTAAATGCTCCATCTTTGATTAGTTTGTCATCATAAAAAAGGGGGAGATTGTTACGACAATGAAGTCATACATGATACTTCAAGTATAAGGTTTAGATGATGAACAAGTAAATCAACTGCATTTCAGCTAAGGCAATGAAGAAAGATGACAAACATTGAAGAATTTGATAAAGAATCTTTGAAGACTAGTATGCAAATGTTAAATTCATTAAAAGTCTTAGATTCTTGTAAGAGCCTTACTTAGAGTGCATATTTCAGTTGCATTTCACCTAAAAAGTCTTTAGAAAAACTTTTCTAAAAGAACCCTTCATGAAAATCTTTTTAGAAAACTCTTTATTTAATTTTTTGTGTTTATTAGTCGACCAATAGACTCACCAGTCGACTAATCCTTTCGCGCCAAATTTTCTAAACAAAATGTCATTTTTGTCAAATTAGTCAACCGAAGGTTTTATCAGTCGACCGGATAGAATGTCTGTTTTCTGGAAATTTAGCAGTAGTCGACTAATGATTTTATGAGTCGACCGGACAGAACATGTATTTTCAGAAAAATTTAGCAGCAGTCGACTGAAAGGTTTTTCAGTCTACTGATGATATTATCAGTCGACTAACTTTTTCTCTAGTTGACTAAGTTTCAAAACTTCAGATTTTCAAATGGCTCGATAAACAGATCAGTCGACCGACGATAACTGTCAGTCTACTAATAGCTAATTATCAGTCGACTAACTACTGTTCCAGTCGACTAATTTTGTCGTTTTTCTTGAAACTTTTAAAAGGCGTGTCTTTTCATTTTTCAAACATTTTGATCGTTCAAAATGGACGGTTTTGACACTCTTTCATACCCTGAACGTATGAAATCTTTTAACTATAAATATGAGTGCATTCTACACTCAAAAGCAATCAATTTGAATGCAATTACATTGAATTACTATTTGCTTTTCACTCATATTCAGTTTCTCACTCACTTGATATTTTTCACTTCAGTTTTTCACTCAAATTCCTTTGAGAGACAATGAATTCATGAGTAGAGTATTTCAACAACCTCAAAAGCCAATTGCATCTCATTTGCATTCATAAGAAGGGCTCGTAGGTTGTGTTGTAAGTTGTTACTTATTTCTTTTTTCTATAAAAGGAAGGACTCCTTGGTTTAAAGGAGTTGTTTGCTTTCAGTAGGTGTGTTACTGAAAGTGGGACCAGATTTTGTCTATATGATCTTGTAGTTACACAAGGTTGATAGTGGAAATCTCAAGCTGGTTTTGCTTGGGGACTGGATGTAGGTCGGGAAAGACCGAATCAGGATAAATTATTGTGTTCTTTGTGTGATTGCTTTGCGAATTGCAAAATCTGTCAAAATTATTAAGACGATATTTAAAAGCACTATTCACCCCCCCTCTAGTGCTTGTTGCCTCGATCCTATTGCACTTTCATTTGGTATCAGAGTAGGTTTGCAATTATTTTGATTTGACTATCATCTAGCATTGCAACAACATCTCAGCACAAAGAAGGATGCTCCTCTATTTGTCCTCCTCTCTTCAACGGAACAAACTATGGATACTGGAAAGTGAGAATGACAATATTCTTACAATCCATGGATCTCAAAATTTGGAGAGTTGTTTCAGAAAAGTACCAAATGCCATCTACTGATTTCAGTCAATGGACCGATAAAGAAAAGAAGACTGCTTCACTTAATGCCAAGGCTATGAATGCATTGTATTATGTCGTTGACAAGATAGAGTTCAATCGCATCTCTCAATACTCTACAACAAATGAAATCTGGCATACTCTTCTCGTGACTCACGAAGGTACGTCAAAGGTAAAGGAATCTAAAATCGCTTCTTTAGTTCATAAATTTGAATTGTTTAAAATGAAGCAAAATGAATCTATATCGGACATGGTAACAAGAATGACCAATATTACTAACACTATAAAATCCTTTGGAAAAGAATATTCACAAGTGAATTTAGTCAGAAAAATCCTAAGGTGTTTAACTCCTGAATGGGAGAGAAAAACCACAGCTATTGAGGAAGCAAATGATTTAAACACTCTCACTCTTGAAGATTTGGTTGATAACTTAATGGCATATGAAGTCCAACTTTAAGACAGACAAGAAAAAGAACCCAAGTAGAAATCTCTTGCTTTTAAGGCTACTTCTGATTCTGAAAATTCAGAAGAAGATGAAGATATTGCCCACATCACAAGGCAATTCAAAAGATTCATTAGAAATGGAAGATTTCAAAGAAAGGTAAAGAAAGCAGATTCTTCCAATCCTAATGAAGTCAAGTGATTTAACTACAAAAAGGCAGGACACATCAAGAAAGATTGCCCTCTACTCAAAATCTAGCCTAATGACCAATTTAAGAAGAAAAAGGCATTTCAAGCATGTTGGGATGATAGTGACTCGTCTTCCGATGAAGAAACAAATGAAGAAGTCGCCAACATGTGCTTTGTAGCACAGGAAGACTCGGTAAGTCAATTTGAGTATGATGATTTATTAGAAGCATTTAATGATTTATATGCTAAATTTAAGAGTCTAAGTTCTAAAAACAAAGAGTTAAAAACTGAAAATTCAACTCTTGACTCTCAAAACAAAGTATTACTTCAAGAGATAGAAGATCTCAAGAAGGAAAACTCTTGTCAAGCATTTGAGATAAAAGAAATTGGAATTAGAACTAATCTCTTACAAAAAGAAATAATTAGTCTAAAAGAAAAATCAAATGATCTTCTTTCTATAGTGACCAAATTCACAAATGGTCAAGAGAATCTATAAAGACTTCTTGGTTCTCAAAGATGCTCCGTTAATAAAACCGGATTGAGATAAAACTTCTTTGATACTCAAAATAGACCAAACTATGTGGTGAAGAATTAAAGAAAATATTCTCAACCATTTGTTCAAAGAACTAAATCTTCTAGTTATAATAGAATTGCATCTAATCATGACACTTATAATGCTTATAAGCCTAGACATGATTACTCTAGAAATGCTAAATCTTTTTATAGAAAGAATATTTATTATCAAAGGAAACCAAAATCCAAATGGATATGGGTTCCTAAGACTAACTCTCATGGACCCAAAAATAGAAAGGGGTCAAATGCTTTGTCTTCTAATTTTGTTGTAGGTACACAAAAAAAGAAGCAAATGGATATTGGACAGCGTTTTTTCTAAACATATGACTGGATGGCCGAAGTTATTTTCCACCCTCCAAAGTAAGGATGAAAGAACCGTCACCTTTGGTGACAATAACAAGGGAAAAGTAATCGGTATAGGTAAAATTGGTAATCCATAATTTCCCTTGATAGAAAATGTTCTTTTAGTAATCGGTATAGGTTTAATGCATAATTTATTATCCATTAGTCAATTATGTGATAAAGGTTTTCTTGTTTCCTTTGAACATGATTTATGTTTAATTTCTGATTTTCAATCTAAAAATATCATTTTTAAAAGCAAAAGAAGGAACAATGTGTATGAACTTTATCTAGATAAGTTACCCACTTTTAATGAAAAATGTCTTATTGTTTCAAATGAAATTCAATGGTTATGACACAAGAGACTTGGACATGTTAACTTTAAAATTATTTCCAAGTTATCCAAGAATGATCTTGTTAGAGGCCTACCTAGAATACCATATAAGAAGGATCACTTATGTGATGTTTGCCAAATGGGTAAACAAATCAAGAGTTCTTTTAAAGCAAAAGATATAGTTTCAACAAAACGCCCTCTTGAACTTTTACATTTAGATCTATTTGGACCATCTAGAATTCTAAGTTTGAATGGTAGCAAGTATGCTTTTGTTATAGTAGATGATTATTCGCGATTTACATGGGTGATTTTTCTAAAAAGCAAAATTGATGCTTTTTCTGAATTTTCCAAACTTTGTAAAAGAGTTACAAATGAAAAATCTACATCTATTATTAAAATTCGTAGTGATCATGGTGGTGAATTTGAAAATGAATCTTTTCTAAAGTATTGTGATTTACATGGTATATCTCACAACCTTGCTTTTCCTAGAGCGGCTCCACAAAATGGAGTTGTTGAAAAAAAGAATAGAACTTTGCAAGAATGTGCTAGAACCATGCTTCAAGATAAAAATTTACCAAAATACTTTTGGGCTGAAGCAATAAATACAACATGTTATGTTTTAAACCGTGTTCTTATTCGACCAATCTTACATAAAACTTGTTTTGAATTGTATTATAATCGTATACCAAAGGTCTCATATTTCAAAATTTTTGGTAGTAAATGCTTCTTGTTAAATACCAAAGATAATCTTGATTCAAAATCAGATGAATCAATATTTCTTGGATATTCTTCTAGAAGTAAAGCTTATCGTGTTTTTAATAAAAGAACATCTTGCATTGAAGAATCTTTACATGTTGCATTTGATGAGAATTGTGAGCAGGTTATACCTCAATGCGAAGGAGAAGAAGTAATACTTCAAGAAGAACCTTTGATAGAGAGTACTTCTCAAGAAAATGTTCATCTTCAACCTGTTTGAAAAGAAGTTCCCAATCATCCACATGAACAAGTTATTAGAGAAATAAAGAGTGGTGTCCAAACTAGAAGGCAATTGCAAGATATTGCAAATATTGCTTTCATATCTAAAATAGAACCAAAGAATATCAATGAGGCTTCTGATGATGAATTTTGGCTTTTGGCCATGTCTGAAGAACTTAACCAATTTACTAGGAATGATGTATGAGATCTAGTTGATAGACCAAAGGATCATCCAGCAATTGGAACAAGATGGGTCTTCCGAAATAAGCTGGACGAAAATGGCGAAGTCATTCAAAACAAAGCAAGGCTTGTAGCACAAGGCTATAATCAAGAAGAAGTCATAGATTTTGATGGAACCTATGCACCAGTGGATCGATTGGAGTCAATTCGAATGCTGCTTGCTTTTGTTAGTTACATGAATTTTAAGTCATATCAAATTGATGTAAAGAGTGCATTCTTAAATGGACACATCAATGAAGAAGTTTATGTAGAGCAACCTCCAGTCTTTGAAAATGAAAAATATCCAGAAAAAGTCTACAAATTAAAAAGAGTTTTGTACGGACTTAAACAAGCACCAAGAGCGTGGTATGAAAGACTATGAAATTTTCTAGAAAAATCTGGTTTTTCCATTGGTCGGGTAGACTCCACTTTATTTATTAAAAATCTTAATTCAGATATTGTTATTGTGCAAATTTATGTTGATGACATAATATTTGGTTCTACTAATGATTCTCTTTGTAAAGAGTTTGCTAAAGCTATACAGGAAGAGTTTGAAATGAGCTTGCTGGGCGAATTAAACTACTTCCTTGAACTTCAAATAAAGCAAACTGAAGAAGGAATCTTCATCAACCAGGCTAAGTATATAAAAGAACTTCTCAAAAGATTTGGGATGGACTCATCGAAATCAAGAAGAAATCCTATAAGTACAACTACTCTTGATAAAGATGAAAATGGTAAAAATGTAGATACTAAGCTCTACAGAGGTATGATCGGATCTCTATTATACTTAACTGCTAGTCGACCTGATATAATGTTTAGTGTTTGTATGTGTGCTAGATTTCAAGTAATCCAAAGGAATCTCATTTAACTGCAGTAAAACAAATTCTTCGTTACTTGAAAGATACTTCAGATTTTGGTTTGTTTTACCCAAAATCATCTTCCTTTGATTTAGTTTCATATAGTGATGCAGATTTTGCAAGAAGTAAATATGATCGCAAGAGTACTAGCGGAACTTGTCATTTCTTAGAAAATGCCTTAGTCTCTTGGTTTAGTAAAAAGCAAAATTCAGTGTCACTCTCAACAACTGAAGCAGAATATATAGCGGTTAGTTTAGCGTGTTCACAAGTACTATGGATGAGACAGACCTTAAAAGATTTTGGTTTGAATTAATCCACAACAACTATTTATTGTGATAACACCAATGCTATAAATCTTTCGAAAAATCATGTTCAACACTCAATAACTAAACATATTGAAGTTAGACATCATTTCTTAAGAGATCATGTGTTAAAAGGATACATTTCGTTAAATTTTATATCTACTAATGGACTACATGCCGATATCTTCACTAAACCACTTAAAAATGAAGAGTTTATGAGAATTAGGAGAGAACTAGGCATTTGCTCATTTTTAGATTTATAAAATGCTGATTTTTTGAACAAAATCTCAAAATTGCACCTTATTAGTCGACTGATAAACTTCTAGTCGACTAATGCTTTAAATTTTTTTTTTCTGAAGGAATCGCACCTTATTAGTCGATCGATAAAATTTTAGTCGACTGATATTTTTTTTAAAATTTCAACTGAAGGGACCCGATACCATTTGGAATTTTTTTAACACCTATTTTTAAAAGGGCACTATTTTATTTTTTACGCCCAATCATTTTTCTTTTTTAAAGGGTTTCTTTTTAACAAAACCGTCTCTCTCTCTCTCTCTCTCTCTCTCTTTCTCTCTCTTCTGTATCTTCTGAAAATCCCTCGGAGTGTCGTTCAAAACCCTCCTCGCCGGAATCCTCTGGCCGTGACCGATGCATCTTCAGTTTACGCCGGTATCCTCTTACCGTGACCGATGCATCTTCAGTTTTTGCCGGAATCATCTTGTTGTGACCAGTGCATCTTCAGTCCTCGCCGAAATCCTCGTGTGGCAGCCTCCTTACACTTACCGTCATCCACCGCGGACTCCTCCTCAACGAAACCCTCCTGTTGCAACTAAAGAGTTTCTACTGCAACGCCTAATGACATCCATGGCAGTGTTGAAAAGCCAAATGACATCTATGGTGTGTCAGCCTGCTCTTCTCTAAGACTCGTCATTTTCTATAGCAGCCAACTCCTCTATAGCGTCTCCACAGCGTCTCTACTTGTTGATCAATCACTCCCACCAGACGTCATTTGAAAGTCGACATCAACTGCAATTCTTCTTTGACAGGTGAATCTGTTTCATTCCTTATCAACCATGCCTCATCAGAAGACTGCATCCACACAATGTTCGTCTCCTACTACACCTCCAACATGTCATGGATTTTCTCTTAGACTACTCAAAAATCCTCTTTTATATGATACTTTTGGATCGATTTCTGCACTTCCTATTTTTCCAGGCCGAAATGTCCTGTTTCATCTGTTTTCTTGTTACAAAATCAGAGAATTATTTTCAGGTATTTCACATCTTTTTGATGCCGGAGCAGACCCTCTTCATTATCCTTTTTTAATCCACTTGTTTTACACAAATATTCCAAATCGATCATGAAACTGGAATTCTTTCCTCTCTTGTTTGTGATATTAAAATTGAGTTTGATTCTAAACTGCTTGGACAAATTCTACATATTCCACCTTCAGACACTCTTTTCAATGTTGTTGAACTTAATGATGAAAGAATTTTTGAACAAATTCTTCTTCCCGGTGCACCTCATTGTCCTCCTTTCAAAAATACCAATCTTCAAACTCGTGCACGCATTGCTGGATGAATTATTGCCCACGATGTTGTACCTAAAACTGGTTCTTTTGATTACTATTCCACATATCTTTCTACGGCTTTTTATGTCTTATTTGGAAATATTTCTGTAAATTGGGCCAATGTGTATTTTACTAATTTGTGGAAACAAAAACCATGTCTTCTGTATGGATGTCTTCTTACTCGTATTTTTAGATATTTCAAAGTACCCTTAACCAATGAAAAATATATTCAGCAAAAGGAATTCTTTGATCAAACTATTTTTAAGCATATGAAAATCAAATATCTGCCTCCTTTAAACTTTGATCAAACTGAACTATCTAAACCATCAATTTCTGAACCCTCACCATCTTTTGTGACACCTTCATCTCAAGCAAAACGAAAGAAATTTTCTACTAGTCAAGACAATGATGAAGTTTTGCAGCGAATGGAAGCTTTGGAACTGCATCAACACACTTTTCGTGAAGATGTGACTCAACAACTTTCTTCGATTCAGAAAGATATTGCTGAACTCAAGAAGATGCTCAACCAACTCTTCTGATCTTTGTTTACTGTCTTTCTTGAACTTTGATACTTTATGGGTTGTAATATTTTGAACTTGAATTTGCATTTTGTTTATGCTATTACTCTTTTTTATTATGACAAAGGGGGAGAAAAAGACGGAAATTACATAAGAAATTGCATCACATGGAAATGAGAAAAAGATAGAACTTGCATGAGAAATTAAGAGAAAAAGACATAAATTGCATATTACATTATGACATGAAAATTACATCTTGTGAAAGCATTGAAAATTGCATTTATGAAAAAGTTTTAAAAATGCATGAAGTAATGATGGAAATGCAAACCAATCAATATGTGATATATGTGCTTTGAATGTACTAACTTTTAATGTTTTGCAACATATTGATAGGGGGAGTAAAATCTTCATCTATGCATCTAAATGCTCCATCTTTGATTAGTTTGTCATCATAAAAAAGGGGGAGATTGTTACAACAATGAAGCCATACATGATACTTCAAGTACAAGGTTTAGATGATGAACAAGTAAATCAACTGCATTTCAGCTAAGGCAATGAAGAAAGATGAAAAACATTGAAGAATTTGATAAAGAATCTTTGAAGATTAGTGTGCAAATGTTAAATTCATTAAAAGTCTTAGATTCTTGTAAGAGCCTTACTTAGAGTGCATATTTCAGTTGCATTTCACCTAAAAAGTCTTTAGAAAAACTTTTCTAAAAGAACCCTTAATGAAAATCTTTTTAGAAAACTCTTTATTTAATTTTTTGTGTTTATTAGTCGACCAATAGACTCACCAGTCGACTAATCCTTTCGCGCCAAATTTTCTAAACAAAATGTCATTTTTGTCAAATTAGTCAACCGAAGGTTTTATCAGTCGACCGGATAGAATGTCTGTTTTCTGGAAATTTAGCAGTAGTCGACTAATGATTTTATGAGTCAACCGGATAGAACATGTATTTTCAGAAAAATTTAGCAGCAGTCGACTGAAAGGTTTTTCAGTCTACTGATGATATTATCAGTCGACTAACTTTTTCTCTAGTCGACTAAGTTTCAAAACTTCAGATTTTCAAATGGCTCGATAAACAGATCAGTCGACCGACGATAATTGTCAGTCTACTAATAGCTAATTATCAGTCGACTAACTACTGTTCCAGTCGACTAATTTTGTCATTTTTCTTGAAACTTTTAAAAGGCGTGTCTTTTCATTTTTCAAACATTTTGATCGTTCAAAATGGACGGTTTTGACACTCTTTCATACCCTGAACGTATGGAATCTTTTAACTATAAATATGAGTGCATTCTACACTCAAAAGCAATCAATTTGAATGCAATTACATTGAATTACTATTTGCTTTTCACTCATATTCAGTTTCTCACTCACTTGATATTTTTCACTTTAGTTTTTCACTCAAATTCCTTTGAGAGACAATGAATTCATGAGTAGAGTATTTCAACAACCTCAAAAGCCAATTACATCTCATTTGCATTCATAAGAAGGGCTCGTAGGTTGTGTTGTAAGTTGTTACTTATTTCTTTTTTCTATAAAAGGAAGGACTCCTTGGTTTAAAGGAGTTGTTTGCTTTCAGTAGGTGTGTTACTGAAAGTGAGACCAGATTTTGTCTGTATGATCTTGTAGTTGCACAAGGTTGATAGTGGAAATCTCAAGCTGGTTTTGCTTGGGGACTGGATGTAGGTCGGGAAAGACCGAACCAGGATAAATTATTGTGTTCTTTGTGTGATTGCTTTGCGAATTGCAAAATCCGTCAAAATTCTTAAGACGATATTTAAAAGCACTATTCACCCCCCCTCTAGTGCTCGTTTCCTCGATCCTACTGCACTTTCAACTTAAAATGTTTTGCAAAAAAAATAAGAAAAATGCAAATCGGGTAAATACCCGTGGTGAGTAAGTGATGCAAACGCATCACATGTTATTTACTTTCATTGATGCAACACTTTTCTGCTCACACACTCACTTTGTTGTGGATATCTATGACTGTTTTGCTGGAATTTTGAGATCATGCTGAGCATGAATTGACTGTATAAGAATAGAAGTGCTCTTATTTTTGTAGTTTGGAGACCATGCTAGTCATGGTTGTAGTTAGCAGAATATTGCAGTGTGTTTGCTGCAGGTACATATTTGACATTGTTGTGACATGAATGATTTGATTGTATTGCAATGTTTGACATGACTATCCATGCTTGCATGAAGTTATTTTCGATTTGATTATGCATTTCATGTAAAATTGTATAATAAAAATATGCTTAAAATAAATGTATCATGTTTGTAAATGTGATTTCATCTTTCTAAATATCCTTGTGTTGTGTGTAAATATGATGTGATGATCTTACACATGAAAATATTGAATTATCAATGCATGCATAATAGTTCATGGAATTGCGATTTATGTTAAGTATATTTGTGGTAGAGAGAGGGAAAAATTTATGCATTAACTGAAACAAAAAAATTGCTCACTAACAATCACCAAACAAGAATTATTAGATAAATTAGATATTTTCTTCATCATAGCATTATTATAATTCTTTTTTAACTAGTGAAGATAATATTTGTAACATTATAGGACAAAATGACTGCAAACCATGAATGGATGTACCGTAGGATAGTTGATAATGAGGTGTCACTTGAATATAAGGATGATATTGACATTTTTATTGAATTTGCAATGGCAAGTGTCAGTACAATGGATTCTACTGGTCAGATCAGGTGCCCCTGCACGATGTGTAAGAACAATTGATTTGTAGAACCTCATGGCGTTAGACATCACCTATGTAGGAAGGGTTTTGACAGTGGTTATCAGAATTGGACGCTTCATGATAAAGAATTTTGAAACAATTTTGATGCACAAATGGATGTGGTGCACGATAATCTATATGTAGATTTGATATTTGATGTCGCAAGACCAAAACTGGGTTTTGCTATGGGTCCTAGTGATGTACCAACTGAGGTAGAGGAAGAAGTAACAAACGATGCAGCTAATAGATTTTATGACTTACTTAGAGATGTTGATGAGCCACTATAGAATTGTTGTGAGAGTCACACTATCTTGTCTGTAGTTCTTCAACTATTGAATTTGAAGTCAGAATATAATTTGAGCAAATCATGTTTTGACCGTTTGTGCTCTATTGTGAAGAGTATGTTGCTCAAAGATGAGAAATTGTCATAAAATTTCTACCGTGCGAAGGTTATGATCAACGCTCTAGGTATGGGGTATCAAAAGATAGATGCTAGTCCAAATCACTGCATGTTATATTTCAAAGATCAAGTAAATAACATATCATGTCCGTCATGTGGGCATCCTCAGTTCAAGCCAAAGACAAGGAGCAATGCTAGCACAAGGTCAAAAGAAGTGTTATATAAGTCACTTCACTACTTCTCTCTCACCCCTAGATTGCAACGACTTATATGTCTTTGAGGACAGCTAAACACATGAGATGACATACAAATAAAGTCCGATATGATGAAGATAAGATCACACATCCTGTTGACGCAGAAGCTTGGAATCACTTTGATCGTACTCATCAGACCTTCGTAATGAAAGTGAGAAATGTTAGACTCGGTTTATGTATAGATGGATTTAATCCATTTGGGGGTAGATCAACCCTGTACTCGTGTTGGCCGTATTTGTCATCCCATACAACCTTCCTCCAAGCTTGTATATGAAGCATCAAAATCTTTTCTTGTCTCTATTAATCTCTGGTCCAATGTCTCCAGGCCAAAATCTTGATGTATATTTGAGGTCATTGATCGATGAACTGAAAATATTGTGGGATGACGGTGTTCTCGCATACGATGCCCACAAAAAACAAAACTTCAATATGAAGATTGTTGTTCTATAGACAATTAGTGACTTCCCTGCATATGGTATGTTATCTGGTTGGAGCACACATGGGAGGTTGGCATGTCTGTATTGCATGGAGGATACAAAATCTTTTAGATTGATGTATGGAAGGAAGTCGTGTTTGTTTGATTGTCATCGTCGATTTCTACCCAACGACCATCCATTCTAATGACAAAGGAATGCATTTTGAGCAGACACAACTGAAATAGAAGGTCAACCTACACGGTTGTCTAGCATAGAGATTTTAAGATGATTGTGATACTTTCCATATGGACTGACAGATGCCCATAGTGCGATGCCCTTCCTTAGATTTGGGAAAGATCACAATTGGACAAAGAAATCTATATTTTGGGAACTACCATATTGGCCGACCTTATTGATATGACATAATTTGGATATGATGTATGTGGAGAAAAATGTGTTTGATAATGTGTTCAATACAGTTATTAATGTCAAAGGAAAAATGAAGGATAATCTGAAGGCCCGTATGGATTTAAAAGTAATATGTAAAAGACCATAATTGGAACTCCAAAAGTACAATGGCAAAGTACTGAAACCAAAGGCAAGGTATGTGCTTGGACCAGATCAAGTAAAGCAGGTATGTCAGTGGTTGAGACAGTTGAGATTTTCATATTGATACGTCTCTAACATTACTCGGGTTGTGAAGATAGACAAGGGACAATTATATGGGTTGAAGAGCCATGATTATCATGCAACAGTTGATTCTCCTAGCATTCTATGATATGTTACACAAACCTATATGGGGAGTATTATCTGAGTTGAGTCAATTTTTTAAAACATTGTATACATTGGAAGTTGTAGTAACTAAGGTAAAGAATCTTGAAGATTCTTTCGTCACTACTATTTGTCAGCTCGAGAAGATATTTTCATCAACATTTTTTTATGTTATGGAACATGTGATCATACACTTGCCATATGAACTTAGGGTTGATGGTCCTGTGAAATATCGGTGGATGTACCTATTTAAAAGGTATATTTTTATTTATATTTTTCTCTCTAATGCTATTGGAAGTTTATTATATTACGAGATGTATATTGTTGACAGATGTATATTTGACCTAAAAAAAAAGGTTCAGAATAAAGCAAGAGTGGAGGGTTCAATTTGTAAGGCACACACTTTAGAAGAGATTTCAAATTTCTCATCTATGTACTTTGAACCTCACATTTCAACACGTTATACTTGCCCACCTCGTAATGATGATGGAGAACAAGTTATTGTGGCTGACAAACTATCTATATTTAAACTACTTGGGCATGCCTTTGGCAGTTGCTGGTCAAGACACTTGGAAGATCGAGAGCAAGATGTAGCATCAATCTATATCTTTTTTCATTGCTCAGAGATCGACCCCTATATCGAGTAAGTATACATAAATAGTCGTCACTAAGTTCTCTACATACATGGTTCGGTAATATAATTATTTGTTAAGTGCAAACAATTTGATCTGAAGTTGCGAAGAGAACTTCCATATCTCACTGATTAAGAAGTACAGAAAGAACATGAAAATAAGTTTGGGGCATGGTTGAAAGAGTTGGTATGGACAATGACATGCATTTTTTTCATGTAAACAACAATATGTTACTTAATTGGTCATGTTTACAGTCATTGTTTATGCTTGTAGGTTCGCCATGGTGATGTTAATGACCACAGAATATGTGATTTACAAAATGGTCCGACCAAAGTTATGCAATATTACAACGGGTACATCATAAATGGTTATCGATTCCATGCAAAAGACTATGGTGTAAACAAGTCAATGATGAATAGTGGCATGTGTATCAAGGGTAGCAGTTACGGTGAAAATAAACTTGACTACTACGGTGTTATTGAAGAAATAATGGAGTTGACTTACTTAGGCATAAATAACACGATAACTTTATTCAAGTGTCATTGGTTTGATCCCACAGCAACAAGAGTTGACAAAGCCTTAGGCATTATGAAGGTGAATCATAAATCAAGGTTTAGAACATATGAACTATTCATATTAGCATCACAAGCTCAACGAGTTTACTATACTTCATATCTGAATACAAGAAAGTCAGATAGAAATGAATGGTGGACGGTTTGCAAGGTGAAGTCTAAACTATACCCCAAGTATGATCAGTTACAAGAAGACAAGATTGTTGAAGAGGGTGATTACTATCAATCAGATAATATGTATGACTTCTCTTATGGTCACAATATCACACATCGTCTGCATGTCATATCTCTATTGTTCGATGGCACACGTATGAAAGAATGTGATCCAAATGATATACCAAGTGGATGGCCACCCAATGAAGAAGAAGAGGAAGAGGACGAAGATGAGGAGGAGAAAGAAGAAGAATATGAAAGTCAAACAAGCGATGAGGAAGCATACTCGAGCTAGTGGAATACATCTTGTAATACATACCACTTGGTATATCATTTGAGTAATACATACGGTTTTAGTTAGTGATACATCTTGAGTGTATTACAATATTTGACATGACTATTCATGCTTGCATGAAGTTATTTTCAATTTGTTTATGCATTCTATGTGAAATTGTATCATGAAAACATGATTAAAATGAATGTATCATGTTTGTGAATGTGATTTCATCTTTCTAAATAACATTATGATGTGTGTAAATATGATGTGATGGTGTTACACAAAAAAATATTGAATTATCAATGCATGCATAATAGTTCATGAAATTGCATATCATGTTACATTCCATGCATACGTAGCATGTACATGCATAATTCATGCATAGTTATAAAACTGATATATGTAGGACCTTTAAATATTTACATTTTATGGAATAACATTTTTATTTGTTAGAATATGGTTCATAGAGGTTATAGTGGTCGAGGACCAAGTAGAGGCTGTGAGACAGCATTAGGTAGATGTCTTTGTGTTATATTTAAATATAGACATTCATTATATTTTTGCTTATATATTAATATAAAAATTGTTACTTGTTAATCGTCTTTATAGGATTCCAGCTCAGTGATAGTCAGTCTCAGCCTTCGTCTTCACATAATGCTTCGATAAGTATATCATTTAAATAATTATATACTTGATTAGTTTAAATGTGCATTATGTGAATTTCTAACTCATTGTTCTATAGATGATGTTTCGCCTGTACATGACCCACCTACACCAGATACTCATACGCATTATGAGACAATGCCGGATGTTGGGTCTTCTCAGTCTGATACACGATGACTCATTGAAATAGTGTATATCGATAATCGACCGTAAGTACTTCATTGTCACTTGTCCAATACTTATTTTATAAATAGTGTATATCGATAGTCGATTGTTAATGTGTACCAATTCATATGCAGTGCGATATTCGAGCCACAATAAGTGATTCGAGAAATTAGGAAGTCACTAGTTCAACATCTTTCAAGACTGGTCGCTCAATAGAAAGAGTACTTGAAGGAGGTGCTGAATAGATTATGATCCTCATTCATGGTATATAATTGTTTATCATAGCTAATATGTTTCATATTTAATTTTTTGTTATAGTCGTGTCTACTAACTTTTTGAAATTATTTGTAGGCTTTGAATCACTTCGCGACTGTGAATGAGGAGTAAGACGCGAGGCTAGTGTGGCAGAAGGTGGCTGTCAGTCGATTTGCTGACATGCTTCATAATATGAAGACTGCAGCAATAAAAGCGGCTGGTGAGATGGATGAATCACTACAGTGGAAGGGCCATGACCCTTCTACTATCAGTTCAGATTATTGGTATACAATGTGCGACAAGTGGGCGAGCCATAAATTTTGAAACCGCTTAACAAAGGTTGCACAAAACCGAGTGAAGATGCCCGATGCCCATCTACACACAAGTGGTTCTAGGACTTTTGGGAGCCACCAAAAGAAAATGGTAACTCGTCAATATATATTGTCAAATTTATAAGCATTTTTGCATACTTTCTAATTATTTTTTTTATCATTTATCCTTGCAAGAAGCCAAAAAAGGAGGCATTGTGCCTTACAAGGATGTGTTTGTTGAAACACATAAACGTAAGAGCACGAGAGAGTTCGTATCAAAGAAGGCAAGAGCGACAACGATATGCATTTATTGTATTAATAAATATTATAATATATAAGTTACCATGAATTATATTATCATAAATATTATAATTCTTAATTATAAATTTATGCGGTAATCATTACTTAGTAGGAGTCATACGAGCCGCGGATGATAGAGCGATATAGCGATGACTCCACTTAGCATCCGCCTTTTGATCCTCCAATATGGGTGACTGCAACCAGTGCACCAAAAAAAATCGTGTGTTCGGGTTTGGGAGTAATATAAACACCACACCAGTCATTGCCTCCTTCAGCTAAGGCTCTCATAGTTCTCCCGCCAGCATCAACTTTCAGCATCCGATTGACCCTGCTATTTCTTGGGATGGTGTCTGTCAGCTTCTTCAGGACACAATGCGTGATTTTTTACATGAAGTCATTCTCAACCTTATCCATAATGAGTTATGCAACTTTTTTCGGAACAGAGGAACTTTGTATGTCTTCAACATGAGCTCCAGTGCCCGTCAGGTATAAAGTTTCATGTCGTTAGTTTTTAATATGTATATGCATGATTGAATACATATATGCATGATTAAATCACTATGAATTTTTTTTGACAACCTTAGAACACATATATGCATGATTGAATCACTATAAAATTTTTTGACTGCCTTATAACACATATATGCATGATTGAATCACTATTAAAGTTTTTTGACAACCTTAAAACACATATAAGCATGATTTCATCACAATAAAATTTTTTGACAACCTTAGAACACATATATGCATGATTGAATGATTATGAATTTTTTTGACTGCTTTATAACACATATATGCATGATTGAATCATTGTGAAAGTTTTTTTACAACCTTAGAATGCATATAAGCATGATTTGATCACTATGAATTTTTTTTGACAACCTTAGAACACATATATGTATGATTGAATCACTATGAAATTTTTTGACTGCCTTATAACACATGTATGCATGATTGAATCACTATGAAAGTTTTTTGACAACCTTAAAACACATATAAGCATGATTTCATCACTATGAAATCTTTTTGACAACCTTAGAACACATGTATGCATGATTGAATCACTATGAAATTTTTTGACTGTCTTATAACACATTTATGCATGATTGAATCACTATGGAAGTTTTTTGACAGCCTTAGAACACATATAAGCATAATTTCATCACTATATTTTTTTTGATAACCTTAGAACACATATATGCATGATTTAATCAATATAAAATTTTTGACTGCCTTAACACATATATGCATGATTGAATCACTATAAAAGTTTTTTGACAACCTTAGAACACATATAAGCATGATTTCATCACTATGAATTTTTTTGACAACCTTAGAATACATATATGCATGATTTAATCACTATAAATTTTTTTGGCTGCCTTATAACACATATATGCATGATTGATTCACTATAAAAGTTTTTTGACAACCTTATAACACATATAAGCATGATTTCATCACTATGAATTTTTTTTGACAACCTTAGAACACATATATGCATGATTGGATCACTATGAAATTTTTTGACTGCCTTATAACACATATATGCATGATTGAATCACTATGAAAGTTTTTTGACAACCTTAGAATACATATAAGCATGATTTCATCACTATAAATTTTTTTTGACAATCTTAGAACACATATATGCATGATTGAATCACTATGAAATTTTTTGGCTGCCTTATAACACATATATGCATGATTGAATCACTATGAAAGTTTTTTGACAACCTTAGAACACATATAAACATGATTTCATCACTATAAAAAAATTTTGACAACCTTAGAACACATATATGTATGATTGAATCACTATAAATTTTTTTGACTGCCTTATAACATATATATGCATGATTGAATCACTATGAAAGTTTTTTGACAACCTTAGAATACATATAAGCATGATTTCATCACTATGATTTTTTTTGACAACCTTTGAACACATATATGCATGATTGGATGACTATAAAAAATTTTTACTGTCTTATAACACATATATGCATGATTGAATCACTATAAAAGTTTTTTGATAACCTTAAAACACATATAGGCATGATTTCATCACTATAATTTTTTTTTTACAACCTTAGAACACATATATGCATGATTGAATCACTATAGAATTTTTTGATTGCCTTATAACACATATATGCATGATTGAATCACTATGAAAGTTTTTTTGGCTTAGCCCTTAACCTGGATGAGATTAAAGATACCTCACGGAGGAGGCTCAAGTATAACCCTTAACTTGAACGGGGAAAATAAAATGGAGAAGAAAATTCACCTCATTGGAATGAGGCTCAGGCTTAGCCGTTGACCTGAACGAGGAAAAAGAAGAAAATTTACCTCATCGGAATGAGGCTCAAGCTTGACCCTTATCCTGAAAGGGGAAAAATACCTCATAAAAGAATGAGGTTCAGGCTTGACCCTTGATCTGAACGGGAAACAAAATTCTCGAAAGGAGAAACCATGATGAAACCTTACGATTTTGCACAATAAATTTGAGAGGGGTTTGCAAAAAGATGAAAATGGGGTTCCCTAAAGCTTAAAAAGGGGTTGATCTTGGGCATCTCATTGTTGAGACTGAATGTCCTTTAAAATAATAAGCTTTCGCAAAAACAATTCAGGTTTAACATTTACCCTGAACGAGAAAAATAAAACGAAATCCTCAAAAGAAGAAACTATGATGGAACCTTCAGATTTTGCACAATAAATCTGAGAGGGGTTTGCAAAAGGATGAAAATGGGGTTCCCTAAAGCTTGAAAATGGATTGATCTTGGGCGTCTCATTGCTGAGATTGAATGACTTTTAAAATAGATGACCTTTTGCAAAAACAATTCAAGTTTAACCCTTACCCTAAATGAGAAACTGTCTATGGTGGGACATTGGGGAACACGTAGAAGTGTGCGAATCTGAGGGCCCAGGCGCTCAGATCAAAACAAGAAGGGAAGGATCTTGAAAACTTCTGTTATCATTTCTAAAGAGGGATAAAAACAATGCCAGGATATATCAAAATAGACATCAAGCTCTCACTTCATGTCAGGATAACTTAAAAATATTGTCAATAAGATAAAAATTATAGTTGATTTAAGATGATTAAAATGTAAGAACATTTGTTTGAAAGATATTCCCTCTTCTACCTAGGGTATTACCTCCAACTGTGCTAACTTTGTAGAATCCAGAATCGAATTCAAATTATTGTTGTTGAGTTTGTTCAAGGAAACTATCCATTTACTTGATATGAAAAGAAAGAAATTTGTTCACAGTATCATAAAAGCAATGGATGCAAATACATTGATAAAAGAATTTCACATAAGCAAAGAAGATTCTTGGCAGATCTGGCAGTTTGATATCTGGGACTTACCCATGATGATCTTTTTGTACTCTTTTGAGACATAGAGAATGAGTTTTTCTGAGATTTGGCGAGAATTTCATCACATCAGCCTTCAACTCGGCTATGTTCTAATTTTCCTTAGAAGGACATGTCATACACTGCTTCAACTTGGAGATTATTTCAATCTTCTTTAGTCTCAAGAATTATATTAATGATGTTGTCTCTTTGATTAAAGTCTCCTGATAATCTTTTGCGCTCTTTAAGACATGAAAAGTAAGTTCTTATGAGATTTGGTGAGAATTTCATCACATCAGCCTTCATCTTGGTGATGTTCTGATTTTCTCTGGAAGGCACATCACATACTCCTTCAACTCGGAGATGATTCGAGTCTTCTTCAGTCCCAAAGATTATATTAATAGAATTGTCTCTTTGTAAATTTCTTGGTGATAACAATGATCAAATATCTTTTAGGGATTGTCGGGAGGTTTATCGCACCAGCCTTCAACTTGATGATGATTTAAACTTTTCCTGGAAGGACACATCACATAATCCTTCAACTTAGAGATGATTCGAGTCTCCTTTGGCCCCAGCGGTCTAACTCATCCATCAGTCTTCAACTTGACGATGATTGAAAGATCCCTTTTGCAGATAGTTGATTGTAGCTTGATTGATTAGAGAGATATTAAAATTGAGATTGAGTGAATTCTTTTTTATGGCTCAGGATATTTCCATTGCCTTATTGCTACAAGAATAGTCTTTATAAATGTGTCATAGCTATGATCAATATCAGTTCACTTATAGCTTTTCAACATCGTTGAATTTTTTCTTTACCGGTCATATTGAGAATTTTCTTCATCTTTTGGTTGATCAACAGAAAAGAGCTTGAATTTTCTTTTTTCTTCGCAAAAGTCTTGTCCTTTTGGAGGGAATACTGAAGGTAGTATAAGGTAATTCTTTAAGCAATAAAAGTTTTGAGATCAACAACTATTTTTTAATGACAAATTGGCAAAATCTTCTTGGAATCCTTGGTGAAAGAAATCGCTTGATATTCAATTAACATATCCATGGCTAAATTCTCCAATTCTATCCTCAAAGGAGAGACTCAGACTTGACCCTCTTGACCCTTACCTGAACGGGTAATAAAAAAGTACTTCTCTCTTCCCAGAAGAGGAGGTGTTTGGAAAATGAACTTTCGAATAGAAATTAAGTTTTCCTCAAAACTCCCTAACTCTAGGCTTCTCTTATGGAAAGGTGACCGATAATAAAGGTCAAGAAAAATATCATAGAGGAGCGAGTCCATCACACTCTTCTTGGAAAAGGGTCCCCAATGACGGGATGGCCTAACAAAAGACATAAGGGGGCCACAAGGAGAATGAGCTTCCGTTGAAACTCTCCTTGACAAAAGGAATCTTTGTGTAACAATAAATATTATTTTGCAAACTATTCATGAAACACAAGTCCCTTCAAACTCTCCTTAAAAAGGGGTTTAGTGAACCAACAAAATTGCATGCAAAAAAAATGAGCTACCTCGAACTCTCCCTAGAAAAAGGGTCCCTCGCAAGAAAAATGATTGATAATTGATTTTGGGCTAATTGGTAGACGAGTTCGACGCAAAGGTCGAATCTTGAAAGGCCATGATTGGCGGATGTAACCCGAAGGTTGGAAAATGACTGACTTTGATAGAATTGATAACCCGAAGATTTGCTTGATAAAATTAGTGACCAAAGGTCTGACTGACAAAATTGGTGAAATGGGCGACCCAGAGGTCCGATTGATAAAACTTGATTGATAAAAATTGATCGATAAAAATTTGTTGATAAAAATTGATTGACCCGAAGGTCCGAAAATGATTGATTTTGACAAAATTGGTGACCAGAGGTCTGATTGATAGACTGGAGTGACCTGAAGGTCTCATAAAGATTGCTTGGCTCGCAGGTCTGAAGATTGGCATTGAGCCTAAACCCTGATGCGAGACTAGTGTTTAGATTAAATTTTAGAAGAGCGACCAACATGAAAACTGAATTTTGAAGAAGCGCCAACACGAACACTGAGTTTTAAAAAAGTATCAGTACGAACACTGGATTTTGAAAGAGTACCAATACGAACATTGGATTTTGACAAAAAGTAACGAGCATAAACACTGAGTTTTGAAAAAGTACCAGCACGAACACTGAATTTTGAAAATGTACCAGCACGAACACTGAATTTTGAAAATGTACCAGCACGAACATTGGATTTTGAACAAGTACCAGCATGAATACTGGATTTTGAAAAAGTACCAGCATGAACACTGGATTTTAAAAAAGTACCAGCACGAACACTGGATTTTGAAAAAGTACCAGCACGAACACTGGATTTTGAAAAAGTACCAGCACGAACACTGGATTTTAAAAAGTACCAGCATAAACACTGAATTTTAAAAAGTACCAGCATGAACACTGGATTTGGAAGGAAAGTTTGAGTCGAAACTCAAGTTTTCAAAAGAAAACTAGACAAATTGGATTTGAAAGAAGATTTCAGTTGAAACTCAGATCTTCTAGACCAATTCTTGAATTTGAAAGAAGGTTCGAGTAGAGACTCGATTTTTCAAAGGAAAACTAGACGAATTGGATTTTGGAAAAAAGTTCGAGTCGAAACTCAGATTTTCTAGACCAATTCTTAAATTTGAAGGAAAGAAAATTAGATGAATTGGATTTGAAAGAAAATTCAAGTTGAAACTCAAATCTTCTAGACCAATTCTTGAATTTAAAAGAAGGTTCGAGTAGAGACTCGAATTTTCAAAAGAAAACTATACGAATTGGATTTTGGAAGAAAGTTTGAGTCGAAACTCAGATTTTCTACACCAATTATTAAATTTAAAGGAAGGTTTGAGTGGAGACTTGAATTTTCAAAGAAAAGCTAGATGAATTAGATTTAAAAAAAAAATCGAGTCGGAACTCGAATTTTTTAGACCAATTTGAAGGAAAGAAAATTCGAGTTGGAACTCAAATCTTCAAATAGAAACTAGCCGAATTGGATTTGAAAGAAAATTCAAGTCGGAACTCGAATTCTCTAGACCAATTCTTGAATTTGAAGATTGGCTTGAAAGTTGAATTTTGAAAGCTTAATTAGTGCGAAGACTAAATTTTGGGATAGTTCGACCAATGCAAAACTGAGTTTAGGTGGTTCGACCAGTGAGAACTAGATTTAGGAAATAGGCTCAAGCCGAAGGTTGATTTTAGCATGATTGATGAAAAGGATGATCTTGATAAAAGACTCGACCCGAAGGTCGAATTTGAAAAAGATTGGTCTTTTAAAAAGTGCTTGTTGATTGTGATGGGAGATTTTCAATCTTCACCCTCATGATGACTTGGACAACTGTCAGGGTCTCAGGATTTATCCTTTATCCTGAATGGGTAAATAAATTTGATGCAAATGAATGTAAACAAATGCCAATAAATGCAAATGAATATAAATAAATGCAAATGAATGATGGAAGATTTTGTTTGATCCTGCCTGCATACAGGGTATTCCAAATAAAAGACAACTTCTCATAATGAAATATGCCTCAGTGTAGTCTGAAAGGAGGATGTTCAGATGAAAGAATAATTGATCATTATTGAAGGAAATTCATTAAAGAATATAAAAGATAGAATGGAAGTTCTAAGTATAAAATTTCTTCAGATGTCGGGCATTGATAGGATCGGGTAATTCTATACTTCTGCATTAATCATACAATATAAATTATGTGATAATACTTCTTTGACCACGTAAGGACCTTCCCAGTTTGGCGACCATTTGCCACATAGACGGTGCTTGAGATGAGCCAGCGACCTAAGGACCAGATCATTAACTCAAAATCTTCTTTCAATAACTGACTTGACATATTGCCTGGCTATCCTCTGATGATAAGACTGAGCATGCTCTGCCGCCTTGAGTCTTCTCTCATTGAGTAGATTAAGTTGTACCAACCTCTATTGCTGATACTGATAAAGTGGTAGCTCTTGTAGAGATGTGAATTTTAGAGCGGGCTTCTGAACATGAAAAGGCAGTAACACCTCGGTTTCATAAATAAGCTCTGATGGAGTAGCATTGGTTGGGGTTTGAATGGTGGTTCGATACGCCTAGAGTGCATCATGGATTTTCTTGTGCCAATCACAATCTCTCTCGACAGTTCTTTCCAAAATGCAAATCAGGATTTTATTGGTGGCATCTGCCTGACCATTCCCTTGTGGGTAATAGGGAGCAGAAAAATGATAATGAATCTTAAATTTTGAACAAAAGACCTTCATTCTTTAATTCTTAAAATGAGTGTCATTATCTGAAATGATATCATGTGGTATACCAAAATGGAAAAGGATATTTTTGTGGATGAACGAGACCATATGTCGGCCTTCCACATTACGCAAGGTAACATCTTCAACCCATTTGGTAAAATATTTTGTTGCGGCAAGAAAATACTTATGGCCATTGAAAGCGGAAGGAGGGATCGTGCCTACCATATCGAAAGCCCACATAGAGAATGGCCATGGGGATACAACTAATTGTAAATATGTGGCTGACGCATGAATGAAAAGTATGTGCATCTGGCATTGGACACACTTCTTCACAAAATGATAGCAGTCTTGTTGCATGGTTTTTTATTAATACCTTGCTCAAATGACCTACTTAACAAAAGTTTGGTAACCAACGTGGCCACCACAAATGCCTTTGTGCGTTTTTTGGATGACTTCATTGGCTTCATCTTTGTCCAAGCATCTGAAATACTCAGCACTGAACCCACGTCGATAAATGACATCAACAAGAATAAAATATTGGGCAGATATATGCTGAATCGCTTATTGCTCCTTCCTTGACAATTCTGGTGAAAACTTAGCAGTTTTGATGAAATTCTTGATATCTTGGTACCAAGGCTTCTTCTTTTACTCTGTCTGGTTTATTTGCATAACTTGAATGAAAGCAGGTTGATCAAGTCTGTCAATTTTGAAAGAACGACAAGATTCACCATCCTTGAAGGTCATAATAGAACCTAGGCTAGCCAAGACGTCAGCTATTTGGTTGAATTCTCTTTTGATATGATAAAGTTGGAATTCATCAAAGCTGTTGATGAGGGCTAGAATAATTTTCTGGTAAGGAAGTAGCTTATGATCTTTTACCTGCCATTCAGCTTTGACCTGACTGATGACAAGCAATGAATCGCCAAAGGCATGCACTCTCTTGACATTGAAGTCTTGCAAAATTCTCAGACCATGTATTAAAGCTTCATACTCAACCATGTTATGAGTGCATTGAAAATCAAGTTTGAGGGAAAAAAAAATCATCTCCTTCTCAGGCGTGATCAATAAGACTCCAATCCCTATGCCACCCATATTCTTGGAGCCATCGAAGAATAAACTTCAAACTAGAGACGGCTGAATATTATGGATACGCTCGTGAGAGAAATCATCATCGACTTTTACATCTTATGCCAAAGGAAAATCGGCTAGCTGGTTGACAATGGCTGGCCTTTAATTGACTTCTGGGAGACATACTTTAAGTCATTTTGCATCAACAAAACTTGTCACTTGGCAATCCGTCCGCTGAGAAATGGTTGTTCAAGAATATACTTGAGAGGATTAAGCTTTGATAGAATCTTGACTTCTGATGCTAACAAGTAATGACATAATTTTTGACACATCCAGACCAATGCTATGCATGTTTTCTCTATTTGAGAATACTTCTCGTAATCAATGAAAGTCTTGCTCACATAGTAAATGACATGCTCTACTTGACTGTCTTCTTCATATTATGCCAAGAATCTGCCACAAGTGTTTGATTTACCGAGACATATAACAAAAGAGGCTTTCTCAATTCTGGCGGCTTCAGAACAGGAGGATTGAGAAGATACTTCTTGATATGTTCAAACGACTGCTGACACTCTGTTCCTCATTCGAACTTAATTTCATTTCTGAGTAGGTGATTGAAAGGTTCACACCTTATGGCCAAATTAGATATAAATCGTTGGATCGACTGCATACGTCCCTGAAGACTACATAACTCTTTGAGGTTGGTCGGAGGTGGCATATCAATGATAGCCTTTGCTTTAGCAGGATCTACTTCTATCCCCCTTTTGCTGACCATGAAACCAAGCAGCTTGCCAGACTCTACTCTGAAAACACATTTCTGGGGATTGAGTCTCAACTTGAATAAGATAAGTCGCTTGAAGACTTGACCAAGAGCTTCAATATGGTCTTATTCCTCCTTGGATTTAACCAAGATATCATCGACATATGCATCAATGATTTTATGCATCTGGTCATAGAAAATGATAGTCATTGCATATTGTAGGTTTCTCCTGCATTCGTAAGTCCAAATGGCATGACTGTGTAACAAAAGGTGCCCCATGGCGTGGTAAAGGATGTCTTGGACTGGTCCCGAGCGGCCAACTTGATCTTATTATATCCGGAATATTCATCCATAAAGGAGAACATGGCATGACCTACCGTGCTATCGATCAGGAGGTCGATATTGGGAAGTGGATAATCATCCTTTGGAGTAGCTTTATTGAGATCTTGAAAGTCTATGCAAATTCAAACTTTACTGTTTTCTTAGGAACTGCTACGATATTTGCTAGCCAATCCAGATAGTCTATTGCTCGAATGAATACAACTTTGAGTAAATTCTTGAGTCCTTCCTTGACTTGTTGCTTAATTCGAGGATTCATTTTTCTCAACTTCTGCTTAACTGGTTTGACAACTGGCTTCAGGATGAGGTGATGCTCAACCAATTTGGGATCTAAACCGGGCATATCCTCATAAGTCTATGCGAACACTTCTTGATATTGCTTGAGAAAATCGATAAGCCTTTCCTTCTCATCTGTACTTAGACTGGTACCAATCTTGAGAATCTTCGGACTGTCCTCTAAGCCAATATTGATGTCTTTAGTTGGATCCTGAACTAGGGACGATGGCTCGTCTTTCTTCTGAATTGCTACGAATTCTGAAAATTCTTGAAGAAATAAATTGAATTCTGCAAGTTCTTCTGACTGCTTTGTTGTCATACTGTCCTCTGTTCTTGCCTTGACCTGATAGATCTTTGCAGGCTTCAGAATAATTAGAGGGGTACTTGGATTGATAATGAGCTTCTTTATTGATTTAGAAGACATTATGAAAATCTTAGGAAAAGAATAATATTCAGGGAAAATCGTCCATCATAAGACAAATTGCAAAAATACAGGAAACAATAACAACGAACTTATAAGGACAAATTGTAAAGAAATAGAAAGAAAGATGGCATTTAGACAAATGAGAAAAAATGATAACTTTATTGAAGATTTGAATAAAATAATGACAATGAAGGAAATGAAATGAAATGGGTCATTGTCCCTATAATGTGCGGAAGTCAAAGGAATAAAGTAAAAAGAATGATGGCAGATGCTTTTAATGGGTCCCCTTGATGAAGATGGTATTCTTATGAGATTTTCTGCCCATAAATCCTAGTCCTTCCCTACGCGGATGATGGTCAGGGATTACTGGTTCTAACTGACCGTCTTTGTTCTTGCCTAAGCCCTTGAAAGGTTGATAGTCGTGCTTCAGTAAAAGATCAAATCTCTTTTTGGCTTTTACAAATTGCGGGAACAAAGGATGGTCTCTGAAAGTGCTATAATCAAGACAACCTCCGATCTTAAAAAAATGTGGTCCTTGCCATCGTACCATCGCTGCGGTATGCTCTGTCGATTGTGCTTCCTCTAACTTCAACATTTTGAGGCTTTCGCTGAGGATGACCTCATCACTTTCCCTAATGCTAAGGATATCCGCTGTGTAGGTTGGTCTGGGAATCATTGGCTATGGCAGCCTCTCTTCTGGATCTTCCCCCAAGATCATGGTGATCATGCCGCCTTTAAACCATTTAATGCATTGACGAAGGGTAGACAATACTGTATTTGCATTATGAATCCATGTTCGTCCTAATAAAAGATTATATGTCGAAGGCACGTTGACGGCATGAAAGAGGGCCATATGGATATAATAGTTGATAAAGATTTCGAGAAAAATCTTTCCCTTTGTTGTCTGTCCATGATTATCAAATCCATAAATAGCGATGGGATTGGGGAGGTATTCTTCTTCCTTCAATCCCAAAGCCTTAGCAGTCATCTCTGGACAAATATTAAGGTTACTACCTCCATCAACGAGCATATGGCGTACAATCATTTCCTTGGTTCTGACTACGATGTACAAGGCATTGTTGTGGAATGCATGAGGCTTTGGCAAGTCCTTGTTTGAAAAAGTGATTGGAGCATTGGTCATGGCCTGGTTGACGATCTAGGCCATCTCTTCTGAAGTTGTGTTTGGTTTCACTTTGATCTTTCGTAACAAATCATTTAAGACCTGCTGATGCTTGGAAGAGGCATGCACCAATTCAAGAATTGATACATTTGAGAGGGCAGTGACCGGTTTCTAAACTAGTTTGGTGCTTTCACCAGCTGCTTTGCTCTTATCTTGAGCAACCTTTATGAAACACTTAAGAAACCTTGGAATTCTTCTGGCAACTTCAAGGGATGCTCTGGCGGGCTCTCTTAAGACATTTAGCTTACTAAAAGCTAAGACGAGGTCCATCTTCTGGGCGTTGGACTGTGCCTGATACAACATCAATACCTGATGTTGGACGCGGATATTCTCACCTGAGCACGACTGAATATGATCCTGGGGATGGAATGGCTGGTCAGATATCATTGCTGCAGAATGTTGAAGAAATGATTGATTTTAAATGGCCATTTTTTCATCGTCACCACCTTCTACCAAAAGGTTCTTGTTAATGTAATCTTGAATTGTATTTTTTACAGAAAAACAGTTCTCAGTATCATGTCCCACTATCCGGTGAAACTTGCAAAATTTGTCTTTCATTTTTCCCATGATGACAGGTGGATCAGCTACCTTTGGGAGCTTGATCATTTCACTTGTAAGCATATACTCAAGAACAGTCTCGAGCAATTGGTTCAAAGGAGTGAATTTGTGATTATAGCTCCACCCTTCATGCTTCACCTTTTGTTGTGACTTTGGCTCTTGTTCAATAGCTGGCAGAGGCAGTTTGCTATTCTATGGGAATGACTTACCCTTCTACTCATTCTTGTTAGGATTCGAGCCTGCATAAGTGAATGATTTTCCCTCACTCTTACAATGATTTTTGTTGCGGCCCGCAACAGTGGAGTACGTGAAATGAGCCTTCTTCTTTGACTCCTGCTGACTGTTGTTCTTGGCGAGGGTGATGCACTCATACACTCTATTTTTCATGCCTAGTTCAAATCATTCAACTCGCTCTGTCAATTCAATAAAGGTTCTTGATGGAGAGGTAGGAATTAGGCCCCTCAGGGGTTGTGAGAAATTATTCATGATCACTAACAATGTGTGTCCTTCTGATATCGGATCCCTCATTTTGTTGCAGGCGGATCTTCACCTGCAAATGAAGTCCTTGACTTTCGTTTTCCTTCTGCTTGAGGCTACAGAGATGGCTGATGATTGATAGCGCCTCTATGTTGAATAGGAATCACTCAATAAACAAATTAACCACCTTGTCGAATTCCTTCAACTCAATAAGATTAATATGTTCTAAATACCACTTAGATGTTGTTCCCTCCAGACTGCGAGGAAAGCAAAGAAACAAAGCTCGATTGTCTCGCTTGAACTTGGCACATTCAGCAAAAAACATGGCGAGATGTGCTTTAGGGTCGCCAGAACCATCCAATTTGATGAATTTCTTAGGGAGATTATCGAGACTGTCATCCCCGTTTAATCCGTCATAAAAATCTTCACTCGTGAAGACCTTCTTGACCTTATCACGGGTCTGCAGATCTTTGACCATTTTGACCACGTCTTTGAGTTGTGGCTGATCAGGGTCATCAACAGACTGATTCTTGGATTTGTAGGTCGACCCTTACCCCTGAGTTGACTTTTGAAGTGCCTATTGAGTCTCATATTCTTCATCGGTATCACCCACTGATTCAGCTTCATCAGAAGTATCCTCGTGGTGAGTCTGCTTTTTTGAGATTTCCATATGCTTTTTCATTGTCTGACCCTTAGCCTTTTTCTTGGCTTTGTCTGAACTAGCCTCTGCTTGCTCAGTCAACATCTTTTTAATCATCTTTTGGAACAATGCATACATCTGAGGATCCACATCATCATTGACCTATTGGCTCTGTTCCTGGAAGATCGGAGAGACTGCATTTCTTTTTCAGATGCAGAGGATTGATCAATATGCTTGATGGATGCGGTCTTCTTGCTGGACCTTGTCTGAACCATGTAGTATTGCAAATGCTCTCTGCAGAACAAAATGGGCAATTAGATTTGAAGAATAGTTTTTAGGGTAAAATAAATAGGAGAAAATATCTGATGAGAATCAGGTTGACAATTTGAAGGATATCCCATTACCAGGGATTAGGTCATCGCTGGAATCACGACAATTGCATTATTATTCTTATAAAGGAAATAAACAACTAAAATATGCCTTGTTACCTAGGCGAGGTCGTCAAACCATGATCAAAAGATTAATTATTAAAGAAGAATAATTTTATTTAATAATAGACTTGACAGAGGGGGTGGACAAACAATCTGCCACTACTCATGGTAGTAAGAAGATACTCGAGGCCAGGAAAAACAGTAAGAGTGACAAAAGAATCCCAGCTATGCTTGGCAAAATAGTATGTTCTGGACCACTGAGCCAATTTTAAATCAAACTCTGGCACAATTCCTGACAATAATCGAGCCTCAATGCACTTCTGCCTCTACGAGAACTGCATGACACATCGATCTGGCTGGTAATAAGCTGAGAAGAAAGGTTCGAGTAACTTGAATCGCTTTCCATATGCATAAGTGTACCTAGGGGATGACTCCTAACGATCGAAGTAGTCCCACACGATTTCTTCTTCATAGAGGTTATCAATCAAGAATCTGTATCAAGAAGTAGGTAGTAGCTTTTTGCTGTTATATCTGAATGAGCTAGCTTGGGTTGGCACGTGTCAGAAGAACCAAGACTGTAATGTGTAGATGCATCTTTCTATTAAGATCAAATCTTTAAGCATGAAGCAGGTCAATTTGCAGTATAGGAAGGCAAGCGTGGTCATGGCGATCGAGAGACGATTGGTCTACCAACTTCCCCATCTTTGCAATAGCTATACTATTCTAATATCAACATAGTTTTGTCCATCCAAGAAGAAGGCTAACCCTACTGTGTACAAGACCATTGCGTGTTGAATCCTCTCTCGTGCTGCTCGGGATAAGGAGCCGACTTCTTCAAAAGTTCTATATTATTGGTATAGCTTGAATAAATCAACACACCGAGTCTCATAGACCTCTATCAGCGGCCAGGATCTGTGCCCAGTCATACAGGTGGTTGCACTTTTGGAGTTGATATTTTTAAACAATATTTTTCAATAAAAACATGGGAAAATCGTCAACCAAAGATATAAAAACCGACTTTCCACCGAAGTGGCGAGTACGGGTCGAATCCACAGGGAACGGGATATTTCTGAATTAATTCCAAAATAAAACTTTATTAATAAAAACAAAGTTTACAACTATGTCAATGTTTACAAGTTACATTAAATAACATTCTAAACTATGAAAATAAAATAAAATCGGGGGCTAAGTCTTCTGCAGGTCTCCAGGGGCATTTCTGTCTTTTCACATCAAGTGCAGTCGCACAATATAATTGAATTACACCTGTGAACCTATTCTAACTTAACAACCTACACAATAAAAACACAAAATCAGTAACTAAATCAAGAATTAATCTAAATTACATCTACAACTAATTCTATACTATTTCTAAATTAAACTACAGTTAATTTAAATATCTAAAACTAAAATTATACTAACTAAGTAAACTACTAAACTAATCAACTCTAATTACTCTAAATACTGTTAATATACTAATTACACTGTTAGAAAACAGAAAAACTACACGAAATCTGACAAATAGTTAAAAGACTGTTTTATCCCTAAAGAAGGCAAAAATGGATTCTAACAGCTTTTTTCAAAACGACTGTTTGAGGGGTCAAACGAATTCCAAAATTAGTTAAATTACTTCTATTCTGTAAAAGACAGATCCAAGAAGCTGACACATTTTACAGAAGTGAAAAATACGTTCTGGATCTCCAGAACGAAGCGTTTCAAAATTGGGATAATTTGGGAAATTGCTGAACCCGAAATTTCAAAATCAGAAAAAGCTGTTTTTATAATACGCTTAAAAACCAGACCAAATCAACTTGGATCGAGCTGAAATTTGGTCTGCAGACAGTTAACACACCAATGTAAATAATAGAAAAATAATTTTCAGGAAACTCTCGAAAAATCCACATGAAATAACTAGTGCATGATCGGGTAAAAATTAGGGTTTTGGTTCAGTGCACTATTCATCCCTTTGAATCCACGAATGCATTTCCACATTAAATCATATGACATAACAGTCCTCAACTACACCTAAGCTACTGCTAAACTACAGAAAATAATAACAATTAAATTAATTTATAAAATCTAAGAAATGACCTAACAACTACTATTAATTCGAATCTACACTACTTATTAAATCTAATTTAACCTAACTCACTAACTAACTCACTAAATTAATTAACTATATAACTAATTTATCAATCTAACTAAGTCTCATATACTTTAGCTAATATAATTAACTAATGAACTAATTAATCTAATGTCAATTCTAACCTAATAAAGCAATTACTAACCTACGGTTAAGCTAATTAAAACTAGTTACTAATTAAACTTGACTAAGTTAGTTCTAATTATGTTAAACACTAACTAAGGGTACTAACTACCTACGGTTAGTAAGTAATTAACTAGGGTCGGTTAAGGTAATTTCTAACTAAGGTTCTAGGACATGGTTGGGATTAGGTATCTAGGGTTGGTCGACTAAGGCATTTGGGTTCTAACTAAGGGGGTTAGGCTTTTAACTATGGTTAGGATACATTAACTAAGGTTGACTAGGGTTTACAGGGGTTGATTAGGGTTAGTAGGATTTAACTAAGGCTAGGACTCAGTTAGGCTTAAATAACTATGGTTAGATTAGGGTTTAGCTATGGTTAGTAGGGTCGGTTAGTTGTAATTAACTAAGGGTACTTACTAACTAAGGTTAACTAAATCTAAGGTTAGTCTAACTAGCTAGGGTTTAACTAACTAGGGTTTACTAATGATAGTGTTAGTAGGGGTCGGCTGGGATAAGGTAATTAAGGGGTCGGTTAGGGTAAGGTTTAACTAGAGTTTAGGGGTTAACTAACTAAGATGGCGAAGGTCCAACTAGGGGTCGACTAGGTTTGGGTAAGGGTTAACTATGGTTCGGTTAAGGGGTCGGTGGTTAATTAACTAACTATGATTAACTACCTAAGGTTAGGAATTAATTGACTATCTAGGTTAGTTAACTAGGTTAGTTTCTAACTAAAGTTAGCTAGTTACCTAACTGGACCTACACGACCTCTACAAACTAAAGCTAATAATAATAAATACTAATTACTCTAATTTATCCTAGTTAATGAAAACTACTAAATACTATCTAGACTAAAGTTAAGACAATCTAATATAGTTAATTAACCTAGACTACACAATTTTAGAAAAGCTAATTTATTTCAAACTTACTAAGTTAACCCATATCTAATTAATACTAAATCAACTTAGGCAAGTAGTCAAGAGAGCAATAAATAGGAGAAACACGACTTTTGATAGGATCCAACTCCTCCTCTTCTAGCCTTAATTGCACATTGGGAAAGGTTTGATTTCAAAAACCGTCCAGCCCCTTGGTTCACACGTTTTTCCATATTGGCATTAAAAGCAAGTCATTTATTTTGAAATCCTTTCCAAAATCACATTCCACGAATTTTTGGGGTTGGATACAATAAATAGCATTCTTAATTAACCTTCCCAATTCGTGTGAACTATTTTAGAAAACCTTTTGAAATTCCAAGCATTAAATCTTCTTTTTGAAAACATTCCCAAAGCATCCTACACGATTTTTGGGGTTGGCTTTAAATGAGTATTTATAGGTTCAAAACTTCCCAAAATTCGTGTAAATGCTTTTGGAAGGACCTTTTGAATTCCAAAGGGTTTCCAACTTTGAAAATGAGGAGTCATTTATGACTTGGCTGGGGAATAGGGTTTTCATTAAAAGCAATTAACGAAATTAGAGGAGATGCCTTAATACCAAATTCGTATTTCAAACAAGGACCTCAATGCCCCTTGACTAAAAGCTAATAGAATTTATATACCTAGACTAAACTAAAATTAATCTAACTAAATTAATATATATACAAATCGAATAAAGGGCATAAAGGGAAAGCTACCAAAAATCAAACCTATCTCTATTAACTACTACACGAAAATTAAAAATCACTAAGTTAATGCTACATTAAAACCGATATTAGCAATTCTATCTAAGTTAATTCCTACACACAATTCGACTTTACTCAATTAATGCTAAATTACCTAAAATGAAATACATTGCACCTAGACATTTTAATTCTAATTTCCTAAAACCTAATGACCTAATAACTGAAACATGCAACATTGCTGGCCCTCTAATGGCCGCCCTACCTATGGAGAAGACGACTACATTTACACACAAGACTAAAACGAAAATGTAAACTAATGAAACACAAATAATAAATTCTAATTAACCTATGACTAAATCTAATACTAACTACATCAAAGATTAGACTAACAACCTATTACATCATTTGAATTGAACGACATTAGAAATCAACAAGATACTACACGAATTGACAAAATTACATAAACTGAAAATGCATTGCACTATACTATGACGATAATTGAACTCCTAATACACACGGCACTATCACACATCAAAACGGGAATTGAAAACTAAGAACATGAAAACTAAAATGCTAATATTCTGTACATGAACTGAAATCAGAAAAACGCTACAGCAACTAGAAGAAAACTACTCAATTAATCTCACTACAAAATCGCTATGAACTAAAATCAATCAAATGACTAGAATAATAAAAAACGACACTAACTACAACTAGATATACATAACCCACTACTATTAAAACGAATCCAGCCTAACTAATGCAGGGAAAATATGATGAAAATGCAGACACATAGATCCGAAACTCAAAGCATACGCACACACCCAAAGGATACCCAACGTTGGATTAAAACTATTATTTAAATAACACCAAAACCTAAACATTCTACGTGCTGGCTTTTGCACGAACAAAAGCTATACTAAGGCTGGACGAAAATACAGAAAAACACCCAACACCTTACACACGCACATGATAGGTTTTAGCTAGAAGAGAAGGTAGAAGAAGACCTACCTCTTGGGCCGATCCGAAGAATGGGGGGATGAAGAGAAGAGCAGACTTTGCTTGGCTTCGCACCGTTCGGGACCTCGTTGATGCTGGAAATACACCATGGTACCATGTTCTATAGCTGCAACACGTTGGAAATCCACCGAAGATGAAGTGTGAACCGATTCTCGATCGGGGGGCGTAGAAGACCCGATGGAGGTAGAGCCGGCCCTTCTCGTTGGAGTGTTTCGCACTTCCACCCGAGAAAAGTGTTTCCCACCTCTGTTGCACCTGCAAAACACAACAACAATGGAGATTAAACAACATGGAAGATAAAGAAATGAAAAGAGTTGAAAGGGAGACAAGGTAGAATGCTTGGTTCTCAAGCTTTTCTCCATGTCTTCAATGGAGATGGAAGGAGGTGGAAGATGAGAAGGGGCTGGAGCTAGAATCGTGACCCTAGGGCACGAAAACCAAGGCAAAGACCCGGCTGGAATGGGCGCCCCCCTCCTTTTGACGTTTTGGCTACTTTGGGTTTATTTTAAAAAACAGGTTTAAAATAAAAATATTTGTTGGGCGCCTCTTTCTGCAGGGGTTTTTTAGAAAATGTTTTTACAAAACTTAAGTGGGCTGGATCTATGTTAAATCCATGTAATTTGGTCCAGATCCAAAGTCCAAATGGGCGTCTGGATCCAAATCTCTCAAATCGGATCTGATATTTGACCCGTTACACTGTAAATGCCATAATTCCTTCAAATTAACTCTGATTTTGATGAAATTCGAACCAGAGCTCCCTAACATCATTATGCACCTAAGTGTATGCTTTAAACTTATAGATGATGCATTTATGCAGTGAAATTGTATTAATAAAACATGATATTTATGCATCATCAACAGGCTAAAGCATCTCGAGGGTCAAGTCCCTTGACGTTGATAAAAAATTGTTGCTCCAGTGGGTCCTCAGGCTAACCAGCTGGCTCAGGTAGACCCATAATCTCTGAAAATTCGTTCAGTAGTAGAGTCATCTCTTCCCATGGGAACTATAAGGTACAGGTGCGTGGGTTCCACCGCTCTGTTAGTGTTTAAATCAAATTTTCATTAATGATCTGCTCTCCCACTGATGATGCCAATTCCAATCCGCAGTTGCTCAGATGGTCCGAGAACATACGAGAGAAGTTCTTGAGCCAAGAATAATACCACTGAGGAATAAAAGGTTCAATGTTCAGAGCTCGATGATCAGAGAGCCCTTGCCGCACCTCATAGGAGATATGACCCTCAGGAAAGACTTAATCAAGTTGATTGGATGCCATCAGGATAAGGTGGAAAATAAAGAAGAAGTAAGGACAAGACTTGAGGATAGAAAATAGAAGTTGAAAATTTGAGATCCAGAGGAACGGGAGGATAGAAAATCGCCTAGAGTTTTGAGGAAAGTAGAGGTTTTAAAAAATCGTCTAGGGTTTGAGAAAATAAAAAGAAATGTTTGGTAATTCATGAAAATAAATAGAAAATAGGGGATTTTGAAAATCTTCCAGTATTTTTAAAAAAATTATAGAAAATATGAGAAAATAAAGAGAATAAAGAGAAATAACCAAAGTACATTCAATCACATCCTGTACAAACAAGTATGCACATACAACATTCCCTAATGGCTGACTCTAGATGCATAAATTTTGAAATAGTTGTAGGGACCTATGCCTAACTCTAAAGCTCAGATCATTTGTGTCCAATCATGTTATCCTGATATACTCAAGCTGAGGCTCGATGTATATGGCATAAAAGAATTTCTCTGGTTCTAGGCTCATGTTTTCCAACATCCTTGAGCACCTGTCGATATACTTTGGACTATGGCCCTTGGTACATGGCAGGGGGGATCAACACAAATAGGTGGCCCAGTTGTGAGGCTTTGTCTCGAACTATGGTTCTGGAAGAAAGCCCAACAACGTAGTGACTAGGTAAAAGTAGGTGGGGTTGTTTTTGAAATATGACAATCATGCAATAATACAGAAGACTCTAATGACCTAAAGAAGTAGAGTTTTGAAATTTTTATAAGAAGCAAACATTGTTTTCAATCAAACCCTAGATTGAGGAGGATTGTATTTGACCAAAGTCTAAGTGAGAATGAATAATGCCTCCTCAATCGATCCTACCAAACCATGCCTAAGTCTACATGCAATCCATGTCAGCTTGGTTTGATTCTAGGCTTCTTGGTTCACATGAAATAGAGCTGACATTGTAGAACACGATTTTGATAAATTGAATAGAGCAAAGCACTAGATTGATCAGACAAAGATAGGTCCCATCACGGTCGTCAAACATGTTATCATTACAAAATTTTACTTTTACAAGTCAAACTAACATTTGAAAAAAAATTTGAAAATAACTCACCTCCATTTTAAAATGCAGGATAATTTCGAAGAATAGGACTCACCTGTCGATACGAGGTTCAATTGTTCCTGGTGCCATAATGAGGGGTAATCGAACCAAGGATCAATCATGTGCTTTGCTTTGATCAACTTGTCTAAATTAATGTTTTATTCCTAAATGCACAAAGAATCAGGCATGTGCTATGATTTTTTGAAAAATGCAGATTGAAAACATGATGTATGCTTCAAATATTGGAAAATACTTGGAAAAATGAACACTTTGAAAATTATGAATTGTATTTGGGAAATACTTTTGAAGAAAAGGAAAATCGATTTCTGAAGAAATCCTTAGGTTTTGAGAAAATTGATTTCTGAAGAAGATTTGGAGATTTTTGAGAAAAACTCAAAAGGTTTTAAGAAAGTTGATTCTTCTTGAACTTGAACTTCGAAATGGGGATTTAGAAAATAAATTGAACTTAGAAAAGTACTTGGAGAATCTTTGAAAATCATTTTTAATGAAGGGAAACCTTAATGGTTTTGAGAAAATCACTTTCTGAAGAAAATTCAAGATAACTTTGAGAAATTAGTTTTCTGAGATTGGATTTTTGATTTGATCAAAAAGAGGGGTGTGTAGCCTTTTGAAACCCTTTTCATGATGCATTCTAAACCTAAGTGATGCATGCTTGTAAAAGATATTTTTTGAAGAAATTTTAAGAAAATCCTCTGAAAAAGGAAGTTTGTGTGCCTTATAGAATTTCAATGGAACAAATTTGTCTCATATCCCTGACTATGGCCACAGATATGGATTGAATATAACCCATTTGATTCTAAAAAGAGAAAAATATTTAGAAATCCTTGAAATATGCAATGATTTTTTAAGATAGCCTAAGAGTGTATGTCGATTATGGCTTAAAAGAAAATAATAAATTTGGGTTTCGTTCATATTCTAACTATGACCATAAATACAAAACCCACTGAGTTTAGCAACTCCTTAAAAGTTAGTGCACGTGTCATTCGTGTAGAACATAGTGAATTTGAATATGCATATGAGTCATCATTCATCACATAATTAATATCTAAAAGTAAACTATATGCAAATGCAAACCCTAATCTAAGCGGGAAATTAAACTCTTATTCCAAAGTTTACAATTACATTTTTGCATCAATTGAATTAAAAGAAAATAAAGAAAATACAGTATTGGATATCCTGCAAAACTAACAAACTTGTTAGTGGCAAAAATGTCGGCTTTTCGGGATTTATCCAATAATATCTAGAAATTGATGGATTTATCCAGATATAAACCTTTTCAAAGATTCCTTAAATGAAAATTTATGAAATATAGTATTGAATGCATGTATGATTGAATATAATGTGAAAATGAACTTTATTTGAAAGATTGAATTTCAAAATTTGGGTAAAATGACTAAAATACCCCTAAAAACAAGATTATGACCTTAAAATCAGGGTTTTTTTCGAAATAAATTTGAGATATCTCTTATTTGGGCATTCATAATTTGATAAAATTGATGGTAAATGTGATTGACATGTTTGAGAACATGTTTGAGGTATTGAAATAAAGAAATATTGCCCGAAATTAGAAATATTAAATAAAATGATGATTTTACCCTTGTTTTAGGGTTTTTCAAGAACTAGTTTTGATAAAATACATGCAAATTGACTTTAGAAAAATCTCAAAATTGTTTTGAAGACTCCTAATGGCCTTAAAAATATCCTATAATCTAAAAATCAAGAAGACTTTTGAGAAAAATTAGGAAAATAGGATATTTTATAAAAATAATTGATTTTTTGATAAAAATAAAGAATGGGGAAAAACCAGTTTTGCTATTTTGGCCAAAAGAGGTTAAAAAAGAGCTTAAATCAAACTCAGATTGAGACTAAAGATCCCAAACATCTCTGGGAATCAGATGAAATTTACAGAATTGAAAAATAATTTATAAAACATGATTTATGACTAAAACATTGAAGATGAAAAATTTTAAAACAGGAAATAGACTTTTTGAACAGACTCTGATGTTTTTGATGTTTCAGAGTCTAAAATTCTTCAATATTTTTCCAAATTTTAGGGAAATATTTTTGACATTTCAATGTATCTATCAAGACTTAAAACACTAAAAAGCATCTCGGGGTTAGGGTTGTGTGACTTCAGGAAGTCAGGGTTTTTGTTTTTGAAAATAAGCCTGTTACAGAATCTGGATTATGTACCAGCCTTGGTTTTAAATCCAAAAAGGGGGTCAAACCGACTCCAATAATTATGAAAAGTTCAAGGTAAATACTAGACATGTAAAAAAAACTTGGTTTTTACAGTTTTGAAAAATCATCTCCCGTTAGGGAGATACAATTGAAACAAGTTGACCCTGATTCTGTATCTGGTCTGACGACCTACAAAAACAGGTACCCGACTTCTATTTTTGAAAACGGGATCACAGAACCCTAAAAAATCCATTTTTTTATTGAAAACTGGGAGAATATGTATCATGCTACTATAAAAAATTTAGATTTTTATGTCTATCATAGACCGGTAAAATAAATATAAAAACAGATAGCTAAAAATTAGGACATATAACTAAGATGATATTACATGAAATAAACTTGATTTAAGCATTATAAATAATGAAAAAAATAAAACTAAGGCTATTAGGCATGCTTCAACATATTAAACAATGAAAATATGCATGCACATGCTTGAATGAATCAGAAAAATACAGGAAGCATGAAATCAAACTTGCTTTAGCCCTTGAAATAGAGATTTGATCCATAAAGGGGATCAAATCTCATCTTTTATTTGGCATAAATATAAAAATCAATAACCTACACTATTTCAATGGATTGAAAACATGAAAATCATCCCTATACGACATTAGATTACTTTCTTGAATTGCTTTGATGGTTCTTGGATGAAAGGCATGCTTGAAATCAACATGCAAGGGGCAACAATGGCTAAAACATCAACTAAAGCATTAAAAGTTAATAAAGATAATAAAAAAAACTAGAAGAAATCTTACCTTGGGCTGCAATTCTAATGGAGCGAAGTTCCTGGACTTGGGGAGATGTGTGAGAGACAGAGAGAAGAGGAGAGAACATGGGCTGGACGTCCAGCCCATGTGGGGTATTTATAGAGGAAAAAGTTAGGTTTAGAGATAGGGATTCTAGGTTGACTAATTGGCTTAATTAGCTATTAATTAGGAAACTAAAAGGGGGGAGATTTTTCTTGAATAATTCTAACCTAATAAAACTCTAACTAACCTATTTGAGTCCTAATTTTCTTTAAAGAGTCTCAAATGTAGCGCCACATGTGCAGGCCCACAATTTTTTTTTTAAACCCTATATTTTAAAAGAAAAAAAAAAACTAAGTTAAAATCCAAAGTAAAATAAAATTTTAAAATCAATTTTAACTTTTCTATACTCCTAACCTAATTAGAACAATGACTAACCCTAAGCTAACCCTAACTCTTTCAAATGTGGTGCCACCCAGAGTGGGCCCCACTTGATTTTTCAAAAATGATTTTAAAACTTGAAAATACAGGTTTTCAAAAAGAGGTTTAAAACAAAATTAGTTTTGAAATTGAAAGTTTTGAGTCCATCAGAGTTCTGAATGGATCGAGACTCCTCCAGATGTGGCATTAACTGAGTGGGCCCCATATCAGGGTTTTGAAAAAAAATTGAAATAAAGACTAGAGAGGGTTTTAAAACAGAGTTAAAATCATCAGATGACAATCTGAGGTTTTGAAAATAGATTTTTAAATGAATTGAAACTCTAGACTAGAGTCCTAAACCAACTAAAACTCTGACATTTAGGTTTTTGAAAGCCGAAAAAAGAAGTTTTTGAAGGATTTTCTCAAAACTAGTGAAAATAAATAAAAAAATACAGTCAGAGTTAGAGTCCTAAATCAACCGAAACTCTAAAATAGAACCCTGAATCAACTCAAACTCTTCAAGATAGACTAATTTTTGAAGGACGAATGAAAAGGTTTTCAAAACAAGTGGAATTGAAAGTGGAAATAAGATTCAGAATAGAGTTCTAACCCGATTAGGACTCTCGGACAAAATCCTGAAATTTTGAAACTCTTTATTTTTTGTTTTTTGAAAGACAAACGATGAGATTTTGAAAGATCTTCTTAGAAATTAGTGAAAATGAACAGAATACGAGACCAAGGTTAGATTCCTAATCAACTGAGACTCTATAATAGAGTCTCAGAATTTTAAAACTCTTAGAACTGAATCTGTTTTTGAAAAATAAGTGAGATAAAAGTAAAAAATGAAATCAGAGTAGAGTTTTGGACCGATTGAAACTCTGGGGTAGAGTCTTAAAATTTTGAAACTCTATAATAAAGTCCTAAAATTTAAAATTTGATTATTTGAAAGATAAATAAAAAAGTTTTTGAAAGATTTTGTAAAAAAATGAAGTCAGGGTTAGAGTCCTGATCCAACTGAAACTCTGGAAAAGAGTTCTGATTCGACTAAAACTCTAAAATTTTAATTTCTTTCGAAAGATTTTAGAAGGTTTCCTCAAAAATAGATGAAAACAACAATGAAAGATAGAGTCATGATCCGACTGAAACTCTGGAGTAGAGTCTCAGTCCAACTAAAACTCTAGAATTTGGACCAAAATAAAAGATTTTGACAAATTTTGTTGAAAACAGATTTCTAGTTAGACTTAAACTCTGTGATAGAGTCTTAGTTTGACTGAAACTTTAAGATTTTTGTCTTTTTGAAAGTCAGATGAGAAGGTTTTTAAAAACAAGTAAAAAACAGGAATAAATGATGAAATTAGAATACAATCTTAATTCGACTAAAACTCTAAAATTTTGGCCAAAATAAAAGATTTTGAAAGGTTTTCTCGAAAATAGATAAAAATAGAAGTGAAAGGTAGAGTCCTGATCTGACTGAAACTCTGAGATTTTGGCCAAAATGAAGGAAATAGACTAGGGATAAGTCTTCATCTGGTTTAAAATCAAAATAGAATTTTGAAGAGGTTCAAAATAGAATTTTGAAGAGGTTCAAAAATATAAAAAAGACAGAGTCCTGATCCCACTAAAACTCTAAAATTTAAAAAATTTGGATGAAAGAAGGGCTCTAAAAGCGACACCAACTAGATGGGTCTCATCTGAAAATTAAGATCAATTAACAATTGATTTTAAAACGAATCCAGATCGCTTTCTAAAGAAAATATTTTGAAATATAAGATCTTGGGGGTTGACAAAAAGGCAAATATCGATCTAAAAACCAAGGTTTTTGAAATAGAAGTTTTAAAACCGAATCTGGATTAGAAGATTTTGAAAAACTAGAGTACTGGATCTCAAAAATGACATGCAATGCAATGAAATGACATGCAATGATATAAAATGATGCAAAATGATATGAAATGAGATGTAAAGGCAAACCCTGGATGAGGAATTTAAAGTCTCGGACCCCTGACAGAGACAAAGAATTGAACATTTCTGTTTTAAAGCAAGAATTGATTATTGAAATTGACCCAAAATAGAGATTAAATCTTGATTGCAAGATGAAATATTGGATTTTGATGTAAAACTTGGGTTTTGAATAGACCTGGCTCAGATGTCGACCAACTGGTTCTCTGAAGGCTTCAGAGAGTGGGTCCCAGTGGCAAGAGAAAAGGGTTTGTGAATGAGAGTGAAAATTTGGGGTGTTTACAGTCCGGTATCCAAATCCAGATCTGATTAAAAATCAGATTTAGATTTAGTATTAATTTTTCATTGAAATCTGAATCTGATTAAAATCCAAATTCAACTAAGTGTAAATATCAGGTTTTAGACTAGTCTAACCCAAATTCGGTTTTATTTTTTTTAGTCTGAATTTGAATCCAATTAGGTCAAATCTGATTAAGTTGGATTCAGTAATGCCTTGATTCGACCAGTTGACATCCCTAATAACAATAGTTTAATGATGAAAAAACAACAAGTAGTCATGTTTAAAAGTGGCTAAAATTAATTGACATGAGACATCATCATAGGCTTGATGGACGAAAGATGATAGCATGCTCAGTAGGGTGTGTATATCAGGTCAGTACTTGCTCTGATGACGTTCATCCATGTGATGAATGACATCCCCAGTGCTTGCGCAGACCTGATACACACTCCTAATTAAGTAGGGGTGTAAACAGTTCAGATTTGGGTCAGATGTAGTCAAATATCATTATTTGACTAATCAGATGTTGTTGGCTGACTTAATTCAAATTTGGATTTGAATCCTAACATTAAAAATCTCAAACCAGATCTGATTTCTTACATATAAATGCATTCTAATATCCGTCAAATCCAAATATGCATTAGATTCGGTAGCAAAAAATCAAAACCATATATTCAATCGATTGTAATAGGATATGGCCTTGGCGTACTAAATCTAACTAAATAGAGTCGGGTTGATTGGATATCAGATAAAATCCTACCCGTTGACATCCCTCTACTTCTAAAAAGCAAACTCACAAATATCAGCCACTTTTTTAAAATCTCAAGATTTTAGTGCGAGATTTTGAAAAACTGATATAGTCCTGAAAAGAACACAATACAACAACAAACAACAACTATGCCTTCATCCCAAAACAATTGGGGTCGGCGATATGAACCAAAAAAGAAAATCATTCTGGGTCTTCCACATGAATCCTTCTCCTTTAATCATTTCTATCCAACGCCAAGTCCTCGGTGAGGTTCAAAGCATTCATATCCTTTCCTATCATCTCTATTCATATCTTCCTAGGCCTATCCCAACCTCTTTTAACTAATATATTTTCCATTTCTCCATCCTTCTAACTGAAGCATCATTAGGCCTTCGCCGAATATATCCAAACCACCGTAAACGATTTTCTCTCATCTTATTTTCAATGGGTGCAACGCCTACCTTCTTACGTATCTTCTTGTTCTGAATCTTATCTTTTATTGTATTTCCACACATCCATCTAAGCATACACATCTCAACTATACTCATTTTTTGAATATGATGTCTCTTGGCAGCCCAACATTCCGTACCATATAGTAAAGCGGGCCTAATAGTCATCCTATAAAACTTTTCCTTCAACCGCAATGGCATTCTACGATCGCACAACATTCCAGTTGCACTTTTCTATTTCATCCACCCAACCTTTATCCTATGATTTACATCTCCATCAATTTCTCCATACTTTTGAATGATAGATCACAAATATTTGAAACAATCATCCACCGGTATTTCTTGCTCACCAAGCTTCACTACACTCCCATCACTACTTCATTGCTTACTAAACCGACATTCCATATATTTTGTCTTACTCTTATTCAACTTAAAACCTCTTGCTTCTAATGTCTGTCTCCATAATTCTAACTTAGCATATTTTAAAAAATAATGCATACTCTGAAAATATTATGTTTTTATTGGGATGTTATTGTGTTATTAATACGATAATTATATATATTATAAGTTTTTCTATATTTAATGTTTTATGTTTTTATATTTTCAAATTTTAAATATGTCAAATTTTTTGTGAGAAATTTTTGAAAAAGAAACAATTTTTTTTATTTTATTGTGAGATTTTTTTTTATGGAAAAAATCCTGATAATGAGATTTGTGACTATTCTTGATGGTACGGTCATTCAAATAATACTCTTTAGTGGAAGCCACTTATTTTTCAATATCTGTAATGAATCTATTTTTGCAGATGTTTTGCCGACAAGAATGCAAAAAACCAAAAAAAAATATAATTTCTCACAAGAATCTGTCAGCCGTTATTTTCCCTGTTTTTTAACTTTTTCGCTATGGTTTACATCTTATAGTCACAATGCACCAATCTTTTCCACTTAATTTTTCGAAATAGGTTTAATTTAGTAAGTAGGGCAAACAATGTTTAGAGTTTCCCTTTTTTTTCTGATTCCTTTTTTCTGAAAGGGGCAAACAATTTTTTACTTTTACTCGAGAGAGAGAGGTACAATAACAAGGGATGATTTACATCATTACATGTAACAGGGAGGGAAAATAAGGATGTCAATGGGTCCGGTACCCCACCCGTACCAAACCCTATAGGGTAAGGTTTGGGTGATAAATAACATGGCCCTACGAGAATCCAGGTCTTAGCTGAAGGGTCTGATTAATATATGGAGCTGGGTATTGTGTGTAAAATTTCATACTATACCCATGCCTGACCCGAGTTCTAACTAAGATTCATAATTTTTCAATGTAAAAAAGATAAAAAAAATATTATTTTATCGAGTGTGGTCCAGCTGGTCTGGTTCATGTAATCTTTATAGGATCGATCCAGGTATGATCTCTCTTATAGTAGATCCTATTGGACTCGAGTTCAAACCCGATATCAGCATCTCAAATCAGGTCCGAGTCTGATTCCACTTGAATCTGAGCTCAACCCGATCCCTTGATACCCCTGAGCGCAATGGGAGGAGAATACTTTTTACTCTCCACCATTTTCTGCCCAAATCACTCTTCATTCATTCATTCTCTCATGAGAGAGAGAGAGAGAGAGAGAGAGAGAGAGAGAAGCAGAGCATTCCAAGTATTTGGCCCAACGGCTTTTTACCGGGTCTGCCTCTCCCACGGAAAACAGCCAACCGAGGCGCGAGCGTCGGCGAGATCCACATTCTTTTGGCGTGTACGCGCTTGCCCGCCGCTCCCCTATAAGACGCCACCCTCCCCCTCCCCAACGAACCACCCCTTGTTCTTTCTGCTCACATCTTTTTGTTGTTGGGGTGGGGGGCGATTGTAAATACTCAAACCAAACGAATAATCCCCGCCAGCACCAGCAGCACCATGGCCGGAGCCAAGTCCCTCGCCGTCCTGGCCGCCCTCTGCTTCCTCTCGGCCCTGGCCGTCACCCACGCCATGGAACGCTTCAACGTTCAGGGCCGCGTCTACTGCGACACCTGCCGCTTCGGCTTCGAGAACAATGCCACCATTTACGTCTCAGGTACCTAGCCCTTCCCTCTCCATCCTTTCATTTCGATGGTGAAAAACCCATTAGGATCGAGCCTTAATTGACTCAAGAAGAATTAATGTCTGACATTCAGCGCAATTTCTCGAATCAAGATCAGGTGCAATGTGATTGTACACTATAACTATGCTGCTACACCTAATCACTCTACTGTGAAACCCCCCACATCTGACAGGATGTAACCCAAAGATGGTGAGGTGCTCGGGTGCAGCAGCATGCTAACATCATCCCTGATCCTCATAAAATCTCACGTCTTTTTTTTTTTAGCATCTTGACGCTCGCCCTAACCAACTGGGTGACCCAGCAAGGGCTCCTTCTTGTAGATCTTGATTCTTTAGTTGCTGTCATCATCATCATCACTGTCAGCATTATCATCTTTGTGATCAAGTTGTGTACCAACCAATCGTAACATGATTGCAGGTGCAAGAGTGAGGGTCGAGTGCAGGGACAGGGCGAGCGGGCAAGTGACTTACAGCATCGAAGGAGTGACCGACGAGACCGGGACATACAACATCCACGTCGAAGAAGAGAGACCCGATGAGATCTGCGAGTCCGTGCTGATCAGCAGCCCGCTGAGCGATTGCAAGGAGTTTGAGAAGGGCCGCGAGCGCGCCCGCGTCCTCCTCACTAACAACAACGGCATGATATCCAGCATCCGCTACGCCAACGCGCTCGGCTTCATCAGGGACAAGCCTCTTCCCGAGTGTGCTGATCTGATTCCGCTGTATGAGTTGGAGATCTAAAAGAAGAAGAAGCAGGGGACAAGCTATTAAGGACCACCAATTTTAATCTCTTTTCCTCTTTAATTTCTTTCAAGTTACAATAAGAAAAAAATTGTTTTGCTGTGAATCATGATCACCAAATACCACCCAGGCATGTTCTCCTTCATTCTAATATGAAATGTGGTGTTTGATGGGGAGGGGTCTAGTGCAATGAGGATTTGGTATGGCATGTGCCTGAGTCCACCCCTGTTATGAGTCAAATTCTCATGAGGAAACCAAGAGATTCGTTACATTATGTGGTCCTTAATATTTAATGATGATTATTATTTGTTGGTAATGATGCTATTTATCTCTTCTCGTGGATGAATGTTACGTAGGCGTATAAATGCAATTTTGATGACGTTAGATGGATCATGTTTTACTTCAACTTAATAGTAATGGTTGTTATTAGTTTTTTTTTTTAAAGGCAAGCTGGGGTTAGGCAGACCCACAGTTACACAACATATCATTGGGTTTTGAACTTGCAATGTCCCAACACATGGTGACGTGCACTAACAAATCCTATTACACAACATATCATTGGGTTTTGAACTTGCAACGTCCCAACACATGGTGGCGTGCACTAACAAATCCTACCAAACGAGCGGAGCCCCCCCCCCCCCCGGGCACATTCATGATCTAAAAATTATGAAAGCATATTTTGAAAAACTTAAAATTTACAAAATAATAATTGCTTGCAAATTCATTAAATTATGATATAATTGCTCGTTTAGTAACAAATATAAGGCTTCATATTTTACAACAATCTAACTATGGTTGTTTGCTTTATTAGGATGTCTTAGTTATGTATTAGAACCATTTTTAGTCCCAGGGAGAGGGAGAGGGAGAGCACCCTCATATAAATGGTATATAAAAAAGGAGGGTGGATCAGGTGCAATCACATTGCACACTTTGAGTATGCTGTTGCACCTGGTTGCCCTTTATCTCTGGGGTGCAATCTGTCAGCTGTGGGCCCAACAGAAGATGGAGGGCAGATGAGGTTCAGTGACACACCAAAGTGTGCAATGTGATTGCATCCGATCTGCCGTCATAAAAAAGGCCTCCCAGCCTCTCCTTTCCCTCTACAAGGAACAAGTATCATAGTTCTCTTTATTAGGTTCGGTGCAAAAAGAGGAAATTATTTTTGAATTGCTTAATTAAAAAGCTATTTATTGAGAACCACGAAAATTAAATTGGCTTTCTGTTTATTGAAAAAAATACCCTTCATGCTAACATTATAAGCATGTATTTTGTCGGGTATTTATCAAAAAATTGTAATAAAATTCTTAGAAATTAAAATATAGTGATCTTTTGAAACTAACATGTTTTAAACATTTATTTTTTGTTTTAGTAATGTTTTTTGCATAAATTTCAAAATATCGGCGAGATTTGTGACTGTAAAAAGCTCATCAAGCTCATTCGAACTTGTAAAATAGGTTCTCCAAGTCAAACACAAACTTCTCATCCAAAATTCTCATAACAGATTATTTATTTCATGAAATTACGTTGTGTGGGAGTATCATAAAATTAATGCATAAAAATTGGATTCATCTTTAATGATTTGCCACCAATAGAGTTTTTTAAGTTTTTGTGCCACCTATAGAGTTATTCAATTATTTGTTTTTGTTTTCTTATGATGAAGGAACCCTCACCATAGTAACAAATATCGTGAGATTTATGAAAATCTTGGGATAATATTGCGAGCAATTGCCTGAAAGTTTAAAACAGCAATTTCTCGCAAGATTTTCAAAATATCACGAGATTTATGAAAATCTCACGATAATATCGCGAGAAATTGCCAGAAAGTTTAAAACAGCAATTTCTCGCAAGATTTTCAAAATATCACGAGATTTATGAAAAAACATAAATACCATAATTTAAACGTGATATTTACGTTTTAAAATGGCTATTTATCATGAAAAAATCATGTATTTTTTATTTTTAAATAATTTTTATTAATATTTTGTTATAAAAAATAAATTTTATATTTTTTAATTAATTTTTTTATTCCCAAGATTTTGCCAAAAAAATGTGAGATTTATGAAATTTTTTCAATTTCTTTTGAGTTTTTGAAAAACGAAAAATTGCCTATAAAAACGTATGTCACTATGACCCTCACCAAGAACTGGTTCACTTAATGGGCTTCCCTTCATGCGAGGTAAAACTTCAAGTTGAAAACATGACCACCCAACCTTATGTGCCCCAACCGTGATAAAAACAACGGCAACCCCCATGCACTAGTGTTGCGAACCGACTAGACCCACAACCACGACCGAGCGCAGTGCTGCACTCAACCAAGGTACTGCGTCAGACAGGCAGCCACTAGCTCGAGCACAGCTGAGAGCATTAGTCGTTCCATGTGTGCACACACGCACCGGCACCCAGGACCGCGCGCAAGGGCGTGATCAGCAATCAACAGTGTCACACGAGCCAGGACGCAACTAGGGAAGTGGGCTCGAGATAGCCAGCTTATCAACACGGTCAGCAGGAGTGACTCAGCAGGCCAACACGATAGGAAGCTGTGATTGGTTCTCTGTTAGGTGCCACCTTTGACTGAGCCAAGTCAGCACCATGTCAGCATCTTTGAAAATTCTAGAATAGAATGGCTCTCATTTGAGAGTGGCCTCACTGTGTGAGGATTGGGCCTTAGGAGAGGTATAAGCTCTCACTTAAGGATTTACGCCATCTCCTTCTTCCTCAGTTCTTCTTCAATGTCTCTTTTTTCTCTCTTCACGCTGATGACGCTGAAGGCAAGAATAGACTGACCGAAACTAAGCTGAGCTGAGATCGTCTCAAGTGGATATTCACCTTAACGGAACGATCTGACCATTCTGTGCTCTCGATTTACGTATTGAAGGCTTTAATCGTGTTGTGGAAGTTGTGATAATGTTGAATGATCATCGAATGCTTAAGGGATCATAGTCGTTGTCTGGAGCATGTGCAACTATGCAGATTTGGGTTTCGAGCCTTGTGAATCTGCGATTCCTCTCATCTGAATCATCGTTTGCCTCAGACGCATCGTTTGAGCTAATCTGAGCTTACGATCGTCTTGTTCAATTCAATAGATAAGTGCATTACCAATTGTCTACACACTTTACTGTTCAATTTATTCTGTTGAACGTAAAAGTGTGTTGAATTAGGCGTCTAGCTGAGCGTTGATGGTATTTGATGGTGAAACCCATAATTAACAACTCCCTTCAAGGTGTGTGATTGAACCGCGAATGCATCCCTGGCCTTCGACGGTGTGCTGAGCTCTTGCTCGCTTTCGTCGTGTATTTCTCGCAAGCTAAGAGCAACAACAACTCTGTGTTTGTTACTGTCATGCATTCCCAATTAAGCATATGCACTCTATGTGTTTGTTCCTATGCACAGGCCCTATAGACCTTACTGAATTACTGCACTTGTGAATGAAGGCCTGCGCATTGTTATGCGTAGTGACCCAACAACAATAGTCTTTAACTGGGAGCCTTGGACAAGGTCAACATATTCCAGACTACGTGTTGTGCATCTCATTTCTATTCAGTTGTAATTCTTTGCCTGTGATCCACCTAGCGCAAGCTGTGCACTGTTTTGTGGTGTGACATGACATTGATCCTGCCCTTAATAGTGTGCGTCAACTAGTGACGCAATAATTGGTATCAAAGCGATAGACCGCCCAAGTCTGTAACAGCCAAGGAAGCACAACAGCGCGATCGTGCAGTGGAAAGCAATAGTTCGAAGCTGGAAATATCGGATGGACGTATGTCAGGCCTGGAACAGAAATTCCATATGATGCAGGACCAGCTGCCATTCGTGATTACCGAGTTGCAGCAGTTGAACAGATCAGTGGGCAAACAGGTTGCACCGGAGGTTGCAGTTTATGCGGAGGTTGGTACTAGCCAGTCTACCGCATTTGGCTGACAGTAACTCAGGTAATGCCCTAAACCAATGACAACCGCACCCACCAGGTGCACAACCACAGTGTACAGAGCTTCCAAAATTCGTTAAGCTGTCATTTACAATTTTTTTCCAGAAAGGATCCACAAGATTAGATCCACAAGGCACGACAATATTTTTTTAGTTATGGGGTAGACCCCGAAAATAGGGTGGATTGTGCTGTGTTAAACCTTGAAGGTGAAGCATTGCTATCTATTAGATAGTACGACCAATGCCATGGTTTCATCACCCACACCCAAAGTTTGATGTTATGGTGGGTGATGAAAGTCACCTTAAGTGTGGCCAACTTTGCATCGATTTGGAATTGAACTTGCAAGGCTCACGATTCATGATAGATTTATTTGTTTTACCTATAAGAGGCATGGATATAGTCTTGGGAATGTGTTGGTTGCACTCGTTGGGTAGAGTAACTTGAGACTTCTCCAACATAGAGATGACGTTTCAAAAATCAGGAAAACCAATAACATTAAGTGCAAATTCGTCAAGCAATGGGATGAGTGGAGTTGAGTCCATGCCTCAAGACTTGAGCGCACTCTTAGATAAGTTCACTATCATTTTTAGTGAACTATCAGAATTGCCTCCTCCTCGCACCCAAGACCACCATATCACTTTGTTACCAGGGGCTGAACCGGTTAGCATATGGCCATATAGTTACGCCTGTGCACAAAATAATAAAATAGAGAAGCTTGTGCACAAGATGCTTGAGGGCGTTGTCATTCGACCAAGCTTTAGCCCATATTCATCGCTGGTTCTTCTAGTTTGCAAAGACAACACTTGGTGTTTTTGTATCGACTACCGTGCGCTCAACACCATGACACTCAAAGACAAGCATCCAATTTCAGCTATTGACAAATTATTAGATGAGTTGCATGGTTCCAAGTATTTTTTGAAGTTAGATTTGCGAGTGAGGTACCACCAGATTAGAATGGTAGGGGAGGATGTCTTTAAGACTGTGTCTCGCACACATGACGGTCATTTTGAGTTTTTAGTCATGCCATTTGGGCTGACCAACTCCCCGACAATATTTCAAAGGGCCATGAATGATATCTTTCGGCCTATGTTGCATCAATTCATTTTGGTTTTCTTTAATGATATATTGGTTTATATTCGGACTTGGAGCGAGCACATGAGCCATCTTCATATGGTGCTTGAGACACTTCGGTCACATACGTTGTATGCCAAATGTAGCAAGTGTGGCTTTAGGCAAACAAGTGTGGCCTACCTTGGTCATATAGTGGACCAATCTAAGGTAAGTGCCGACCCTGAAAATATTGATGCCATGAGCAATTGGCCTGCACCTACTACAGTCAAAGCATTGTGTGGCTTTCTTGGAGTCACGGGATATTACCGCCGCTTTGTGAGGCATTACGGGTTGATTGCGCAACCCCTCACCACTTCCTGAATCTTAGCTCTTCTTTATTCTTACTACTATTTGAAAACATGTAGTCAAACATAGTAGATGGAACTTGACGGCCGGCAGATTTCCACCATCCTAGACGTCTCCAGGTCGTACGCCTGGAACAAGAAGGCCCGTTCGTCGTACAATTTCGGCAATTCAAAAGGAGTATATCCCTCTCCCTTAGTGTCTTTTCACTTCCGTCGTGACGGAACAAACACAACACTTCGCCTAATTCTTGTTAGTCCCGGCCGGCAAGTGTAGTCTACTAAAAGAGACTACAGGTTTTTCCAAAAAAACCAATTACGTTATGACCACTAAACAAACTTGGTTGACGAACATGGTTTATGCGCCGCTAATGTAGCGGCTTGTCAAGCATTTGACAAACTCACACCATCCATTTCAAATGGGATTTGTCCTGTGGACACACAAGCAATCCAACCCGTAGGATTTCCTTTTCCTCTTCCCATTCTCGCTTCTGTAGGTTTCCCGGTAATAGGGAGATCCGCGAGAACTCTTACCCATATCTTACCATTTCTTCGGAATTGTCCGCTCATAGCACAATGGAATTGTCCGATTGTAGCTCGATGCGAAAGACGACAAACTTCACAACTTTTGGTGCCATATCTTCCAAAACCAAGTTGTGTATCGTCTGGTTCGCGACCCCTACTACATCTGCCTTTACGATATTTACTATATTTAGTACATTTCGGATATCGCACGTCCCTTTCTTGAATGACTATATGAGATCCGCACTTTGACACCTGAGATTTTGTAACGAGTAGATACTTCCGCAGGAGCATAGTCGATTTTCTGGTGAAATACATTACAAGATGTTTTTCCATACTTTCCACATTCAGTTCTAGCTATTTCTGCACCTTTTAATCGACCTGAACAACTAATACGGATCCCCTCCACCCCTTTGGGCATTACTAATAGAATATCCTTCATTATTTGACTCAAAATGGAACAAAATGATCTTGTTTTGTTCCTCGGTTGAAAAGAGATGTCTTGAGCAATCGGAGAAGCACTTTGATAAACAAATTTGATCTTGACTGACTCCATTAAGGTATTAGTGTTTGTTCTATTAGACAACAAAGATCGCATTTTTTGCACTTCGTTCAAATAAGAGTTGTACTCGTACGAAATTCTTCTGTTTCTCAGTATGATCTCTATCATCATCTCTATTCTCTTTATCAATTCTCTTATCCCACCTAGGTCTATGAATTTATCTATCAGTTCCATTACCTTCTCCTTATCCATGAGGTTCCTTAATTTTATCCTTAATTGACCTAGGAGTTGTTCTCGGGCATCCTCAATTAGGTTATTAGACACCCCAACCCCATCCCTTGGAAAGAAAAAGGTAGCACCGAAGAAAGGAAAGAGTGATATGGTGGTTTTTGTTGTTCCCACTAAGCGAAGATCATTCGCTTGGCGAATGAAGTGGGTCAACCTTTTTTTGGCTTCGGCCAAAGACTTTTTCTCGCTGGTCGAGCTTTCTACAAAAAAATCGATGCGAGAACGTATTCTCTTATTGACGCTTCCTCCCTATCCATTCGCTCCCCCCATCGTAGATGGTTCAGCCACGCTCGGTGCCACGAAATGATTGAGAACTACGACGGGGTCAAAATGCATTTTGTTCTTTTTCTTCAAAGAGTATTGCATGACAAAATAATTCAAGGAAGGGCGCACAACAGGGAGGGTCCTTATAAGTAGATTACTCGCCGGGCCATTGGAGCGGGACTTCTTCGGGAAAAAGAACTTTAATAACTTCATTTTTCTGAAGGAGTCATCATTTTCTATCAGAAATGCTATGTCATTTACAACCCCGGCGTCTTTCGGATGCTTGAAGGCCCCGCTGATCCGAAGTGATTTAGAAAGATTATTTTGTCTCGATGGTGATCGGTCATGGTATCCATAGCGTTGCCTCCTTTTTGGCCAAATCCTTCTTTTGTTTTGCTTCTCCCGGTCATCAAGCCTGCTCGACTCGACAGTTTTCTCTGCCCCCCGGCCTCTCACTTCGTTTTGTTCTTCCTCTGTACCGTCGCTTGAATGAAGACACCCGATCGACCCGACTTTCCCAAAAGCCCACCACCGGCCCAAATCCTTTCTGGGTCTTGATTTGTCGCATCATTTCAGTCATCGTGGTCGATGGGGAAGAAAGAAATGAATGAATGTCCTTTTGGGAAAATGTAGAATGATACACCTACCGAGACGAAAGCCAAAGGTTAGTCTCGTAGGTGGACGTATCAAACCGAAATAAGATCTCAGATTGACATCTTGATACATTGATTTACCATAATAATAAATAGAGTCAATGGTTAGCCGTGGGAAGAGCTGCTTCTTTCTTGATAGAGGGGCTTCCATTCACCAGCGCAGACTACAAGTGCTCTCCGAACCGTGCTGGATAGTAACCCATCACACGACTCTCCAACCCAACCCGTGGTGGATCCCGGGGGACAAAGTCAAAGTGCTTGATCCTTTGCCCTATTGATGAGATGCTTTGTACCGCCGATCAAGCAGCGACGCAGCTTGTAATAGGCTTCTTAGCTTAAGCCGCTAACGTTCGGTTCGGATAAGTAACCTTCCTTCGGTCGGTTCTCTCCGGTGGTCTTCCCTTATCTTCCCTAACATTCAGAGTTGTTCTGATTTGAGAAAGGAGCACCAGCCGAGCGCCCTGAATGAATAAGAAAATGACAGCAGAGGCTTCCAGTTTCTTCTTATTTGACCGAGAATAAGCTAGCAACATGTTGATTACACACCGGAGGTTGGTAAGAACGGAGAACCCCCTTAACCTAAGTGGTTTAAGCCTACCAGCAAAGCAACTGGTACTTGATCGGGCGGGGGGCGGTTTGGTTTCGTGCAACGATTGGAGCGGAAAGAAAAAGTGGTTGTCTTTTCAGAAGGGCGCCCTCGCTCTCTTGGCAAAACGCTTTGAAAGAAGAACCATCTCGCCAAGGCCCCACATGCCCCCTTTCTTTGCCCGCCGGCCGGCGGAGAGTCAGCGTCACCCTTCGTCACCTATCGGCGGAGAGATTCGTTCCTGGAAGCGAAGCTTCTGGCGGGCGACGCTAGAGGCATTCTGCTGGTAGGAAGGTCGACCACTACATAAGCCTACTTATAGCATAGCAAGCAAAAGGCTGACCCACTTGTTGACTGCCTAGCTCGTTCTTCATCGACCGGCAGAAGCGGAATTCATAGATGAATATCATCGGATGATGATATGGACAAAGTATCGTTCCGCACTTCCAAGTCTCACGGGGCTGCTTCGCTTCGCTCGCTCAGTGCTTTGCTTACTCACTTCGCTTCCTCCCCCTTCTGGAGAAGCTTCGTAGACTAGCTTCGCTAGCGCTTGGAAAGCGAGCTTCCCTTGCCTACTCATGGCAACCTGGTTATCTTATCAGAGTCGTCCTTTTCCTCCACTCCAGTAAGTGAAAGAGTTTCCTTGGATCATTCTGTGCTTTCATAGGGGTCCGCCGCCCTAAAACGAATGTTTCCCTTTTTACATAGTCTCGGGGCTTTTCCATAGATCGATATCGCCCTGTGGAGTCGACGTTCTGAAGGCTCCACTTGACAGCCTTCCATAACCCTCGTGAAACAAAGAAAAAAGAAAGAAAGCACAGTTCTTCTTCTATTGGCTAGAAATGAATATCATTTGAAGGACAACTTCAACTAGGCTCCACTTTGGAGAGAGTTTTCGGTCTTAATCAAGATAGGTCAGGGGCGCGTCGGAACGGTATCTGCTTAGTCTCATCCGAGAGTCCAATCTCTTTGTATTGCTTTTTTTCTTTGAATAAAAAAGAAAGAAAGAAGGGGGTTAGGCTAGGCTCCTTCCCTTCCACTGCATAGCTGCTCTAGCAGGTACTATGAGCCCTCTGACCCATGCATCTAACCAGCTCTCGCATGGTTCACCGGTTCCACCGAAAACTCTCATTTGTGGCAGCGGAGCATAGTGCGCTTTAGGCGCCGAGCGAGAAACTGTTATTAGAGGTACAAAGCACTTGCAAAGCTTTGTGTTAGGGCTTTGCTCGTTGGTTGATTCACAGATCTTCTTTTTCTTTCACTTAGAAAGATTATTGATTCCAGTGAAGGCGAGCTCCGTAGACAGCGAGCGTAGAGTGTAGACAAAGAACGAGCCGACTTAGAGACTGAGAAAGTGAAGCGAGCGAGTTTCAATAGTGAATGTATGTAGGCTTGTGTAGCAGTAGGGCAGACATTTATCGTAGTTATAGCTTGCATAGCACTTACTTGTAGGCTCGAAGAAGAGTCGTCACTCGTAGCTCGTAGGCCTCAAGGTTGCTCAGTTTGCTTGTCAAAAAACTAGCTCCCCTTCTATAATTCTTCGCTCGTAGGAAACACTCTCTAAGCGTTAGTGCTAGGGGCGATGGCGTTTTTGAATTTCGTCTCTCCAAATTGAAGACGCACTTCTCAGATCAGGCTAGGCCTCTCCTGCGAAGCTGGGTGCCGAAGCCCTAGATGCGCTAGCGATCGACGCATAGGGGAGTTGTTGCCTGGGTTTATCGGCATGGTATCCTGCACCTCGCGTTCATGATAGAAACATTCCACTGTGCCCCAGAAACATGGTCGAAGCACGCCCGCCCTGTGTGCTTCTTTCACGACATGCTCAGGTCCCGGGTGTCTTCATGTGGTCTTCTAGCGTTAGAAGAAGTCGTGTTCATCCCGGACATCTGCAACGTCCTCCCACGCCTTCTATTATAGGAATCTTCGGGGAAAAGACCATTCGGTGACTTTCGCGGTCACCCTCACTGAACCGACTTGAATCTGAACTACGATTCAGATCAAGTCTTACCGAAATTGGATTTCCTTTTCGTGCCATATGGCGCTTTGACTTTACTTTTTCCCCCTTCTTCCCGGTCCAATACTTGTTCTCGAAGGTCTTCGTTTCCGTGTAGAAGAAAACTCTCCAAATTTATGACCCACCTTTTCTTCGGTGATCTTACAACGAACAAGAGTTTTTCCATTGTAAATTTGTACGGAGCAATCAACGAATTCTAGCGAAATAGAAGATCTACGTGACCAAATTTTCCTGAAAATGGTTACGCCTATGCTACTGCTACGCAAGGCTGCACTGCTGCTTTTGACGTCTCTGCTACGCAAGCCTACATTGCTCACTTTATTCTCTCTTTTTTTATTCATTAATAAAAGGTCAACAAATTTGCCCTTCCATATAGATCACCGTGCCATGAACTCCATTTCCCTACTAAAACTCCTCTTCCTATTGATCAGATCCAGCAGTACTCTTTCTGGGTTTTGAGACTGTCTCATGAATAACCTGCTTCTCGTTTCGAGGTTATCATTCCATTACTTGCTCTTGACCGTCAAGTCTACTACGCTGGACTACGGGTTTTTGCTCCCCGAAAGCAACGTTCGACTTGCATGTGTTAAGCATATAGCTAGCGTTCGTTCTGAGCCAGGATCAAACTCATATTTTGAGGTGGATTGGGCTTGCTAAAGGTAGAACCTGGTGAACCGGGCACTGATACACTTGCATGCTCGTCTCGCGACGTCAGGAGCGAGACGAGACTTGCACGCGAGACTTGCACTCTCTCCTGACCCCTTTTGTTTCGTTTCTTTGTAGTGGATTAACAACTATACTAACGCGTGTGAATCGAGATCTATAGTTATCTACTACCTACGACTTTCCAGATGGATAAGAACGAGTAGAATAGTGATAGTAGAGGTAGAGATATGCCAGTTCTGGTTCGAGTGGAAGAAGAGAGAGGACGGCAGATAACAGATGCAAGAAGAGAGGAAAAGCGAAGTGAAAAGACAAATAGTTAAGAGTTGTCAGAGAGGGAGAGTGGTCTCATCTGTCTCAACTCGAGTCAAGGTTTTCCTTTTAAGCTTGATCGGAGTAGGACAGTGCCAGCTCAGTGGTGAGAAAGAAATAGGAATTCCAGCAGTGGGAAGGCATCGAGGGGGTTCTCGGGTGGGAAGCCCGAGCGGAACCGGTCACTCTTGGCTTGGTTGGTCACTCTTTCCTTCCTGTTGGTCGGTTAGTCTGGTCTCTTCTGTCCCGGAATGATAGGGAAGGCGAGGTCAAGCCGTAACTCCAGGGTTGGTCAGTCCTTCTTTCCCTTCGGTCAGCCTTTCCCTTCCTATCTATTCCTTTACTTCCCATGAATGAGAGAACATACACTCGTATCGTAAAGCTAAGTCAGTGAGGGAGAAGAGGGAGAGCGCTCTCTTCTCGTTCGCAACTTGAGGAAAGGTTTTCTCATTAGCTCGACCGGAAGAGAGCCGTGAGGAAGGTTTTTAGAAAAAAATATTTCCTTAGTGACAGATGAGCGATGGGGTTGCTAGGTAGCAAGCCCGAGCGGAGCATGCCAGAGCAAGAACGGGTTTTTTATTTTGGAAAAGACGAGAAAAGAAGTCAACTTGTCTTATAGGCTCGAATAGAGGCCAGCCTTCCTTATTGATATCAGGTTGACAGACACCAGAGCAAAGAGCAGTCATATACAACTAAAAGACGATTATAAAGAAGATAAGAGCTCTTTGCGTTTCCGTCAGCTCACGAAGTGAGACTCCCTTTTGACTACAGAGCAGGGAGAGCGCTTTATTCTCTCTTAACTCGATGAATTGGTTCCTGCTCGACCGGAGAAGAAGGTCTCTTAACATCTTGTCTTAACTCGACTTATAGATTTCAGGCTCTGGAAACGGTGAGGGCCCTTCTCTTACCTCTATTACTATAGATAGAGTCTCAATTGAGCTCGACCGTAGAAGCAGGTCAATAGCCTAACATCTTGTCTTAACTCGCGGATTGTGTCCAGGCCCGGCATGCCCAAAGCGTGAGGTCAAAGGTAGGCAATGAAGACAACCTCACAAGATAAAAAAAGAGCGCCATCTCCTCGGACAAGGTTGGCAACCGTTGGTTTCGATGCTCTTCCCATTCCCTCGAGAAGGGTTCTCCATCCGAAAAGACAAAATCTCTATTTATTGTCAAGGAAGTAGAGCGAAGTGTCTCCCTTCACAGAGACCCGAGCGGGAGGGCTCACCCGCACTTGCCTTAACTTGCTTGGTTGGTAGAACTATCTCCAGTGCCAGTTCCACCAGCGCCAGTGCCAGTTCCAGGTAGGGAAGGGGTAAGTGGAATACATCTCCGTTATTGGGCTCCGACCGGAGTGCCATGGTGGTAGGTCAGTCTATCTCCAGCCCCCATGTCTTAGAAATGAGTTCTTTCTCACTCTCATAACAGTGCCAGTCCTGCATTTCTGGAATTGGAGAAAGTGGGAGCGAGGGGCTAGACTTTCAAGAAGCCCGAGCTACAACCCTCACTTGCTTGGTTGGTGCCAGTCTTTCCTTGCCGTCGGTCAGTAAGTCAGTCAATCCTGCTCGTGACACTCACTTTGCAGCGCTTCTTCCGTTTGTGTATGAATCCACTCACTCCGTATATCCGTCCCTTTCGTAGGTAGGAGAGGAAAACGACTTGAATCATAGATAAAGAAGATAAATATAGATAGCTGGCCAAGTCAAAATAAGAGAGATAGGGAATAGAACCCAAATGCAAGACAGGCAGCGGGGTTGGTTTGGCCCCCTCCATAGTGCTCGCTCCGTAGACGGCCTTTCTATAAGCTCGCTTCGTAAACTACGCTCGTTCCGTAGACAGAACTCGCAGGGAGGCTCCTGCACTCCCCACTCACTGGCTCGCTCCGTATGTATACTACACTCGCCATGCGTTATATAGTATATGATTCCGCTGGGACCCGCCCTAAATGAAGGAAGGGCTATGGTGTCATCTGGCGACGATCGGAGCGTTCTCTCTTTCAGATTCTCGATCACTACAAGCAACCCAACTGACACATAGTCTACGGTTGGTTTTGCTAACTATTGTTGGCTAGGAGGATTCCCATGTTGCTTTCCTACTCCTTTTCTCTTATATAAATTGTCTGCCCCTTCCAGTTTTGAATTGAGGCAAGCTGTGTAAAAATCTCATCGAAGGCTCGTTTTCGGTAAATGGCTTTAGGGCAGTCAAATCCCTGCCTGCCAAAGTCCACTCAGTCAGAGTGTTCTCAAATCCCAAGTGAGGTGTGACTCATCAAATACCAAAGCACAGGAAAAGCTACTAGTAGATAGCTAGTAGTAGATCTTATTCCTTTCCTCCATTAGTGTATCATTGGAGGATAACAATCCCTTGTTTAAAGTCCAAAGGGACTAGAACAATAGAGTTGTTACTCATAGTAGTAGCCGCTGCTTGTTTGAGCTGACTTGCTTATCTTGTTCCACAGTCCTATAATCAGGAAAGGACAGAAAGAGCCCTGCTTCGAGAATTAAGATACCTTACCCGACCTTTTTTTGAGTTCTTTTTCGGGTCGGGCACGGACTGACAGAAAGGCAAAACCTCTTAAAGCAATCCTTGCCCTTCTTATTGGCTATGCAAAAAAAAAGGCACAACAACATAAGGACCCTTGACTATTTACTTACCTCTCTGGCTCAATCAGCCCTTGTTTCCCTTTTTCTCTTTTTTTAGTATAGGTTTTTTTTCTCTTGACTTAGTAGGTCGAGCACATAGCAACAAGGGAGATGTCTGACTCCTCTACCTGTGTTACTGTATGAGAAGGGGAGCCTACCCACCTTCACCCCCGGATGGGGGACACCCCCTTGACCCCCCGTATTGGTCGCTCGGCTGTGGGACGGATGCCTTGCTCCCTTTTTCCTAGCGCCTGACGGTTGGAGGGGCGACCGACTAGTTGGATCAGCTTCTCACCCTGACACACGCTCGTCCCAAGCGAACGCTTTAGCTACTCAAGCACAGCATGTAGCCGACTTTTGATTCGCTCGTTTGGGTGACAGTTAGTATCTCAACCGTGTTGTTCTCTTTGTAATATTACAAAGAGAACCTGTTACGTCAAGTGTAGACCACTTGACAGGCTGCTTTCATGAGTCGCTCGTTCCACTGTCCCTCAGAGACACGGTCGGGATGCTTGCCCTCCGCCCCCAAAGGGGGCTCGCTCGGGATGCTAGGCTAGCGAGAACTTGCTTGCCGGGGCTTGCTTGGCTTTCTACTTGCCCGATGCTGCGAGAACAGAAAAATCTGGTGCGTGCACCACGCGCTTCGCTTGAGACATCCACGCTATAGCGCAACGCTTTATCTCGCAAGTCAGAGTAATGGGAACAGGCGCTTGTTGCCCAGCATCTCGACAGTCGATCGCTCCGCCAGCATAACGGTTGGAAGCTCTCGCTTCGCCAGCAGAGCAGCATCTCGGCGCTTCGCTTACAATCACTCAACACGAGTCGAGAAGCAAGAGAGCACTTTCGTGTCTATCTCCTCTCTGACGCATCCTATAGAAATGAAAAGCATAAAAGAAAGATGAATGATGATTTCCGCCGTTTCCACCGCACTTTTTCTTAGGGTTGTAGGGCTTGATTCTAACATGCTTAGAAAGGGTTCATGCTACGTTTGTGCTTCGTTTGGTTCTCGGTCTGTCTCACGATGCTCCTCCGTAGTGGCATTAGGGCTTAATAGCGCCTTGCCTTATCCTTTCATAGTGGTGTGGATGGTCCCACCTAATGACTTTATATATAGCTACGGTTTATAACATGCTCCTCCGGGTACCTCTCATGGACTAAACGACCTCTATTATTATATATAGCTTTTTTGGGTCTCCGTGGAGGGTGGATATCCTGGAAGATGGTTTTTTTATTCACTCTCTGTCCTTGTGGTGGGTGTCCTGCCTTCTTCTACAAAAAATGTGACAGCAGAGTAGTGTGATGTGGGCCGAGGGTGGAAGATTATTGGCCTTTCAGATGATGTGCATGCGATTGGGGTGCCGCCAGCCGATGGTATACTTGCTATTGGTGTTCTATTTCTTTTTGCTCGTGCAGACCAAAAGACCAGGTCAAACCGATTAAGCATTATCCTCTGCTCTGGCTAGCACGCATGAAACAACACCAACATCAAGTATAGCTCCATTAATAGCTAATAGCAGCAAGTGCCTAATGGAATCATTGTTGGGATTAGGGCGTAAAGAGATGCTGCGTAGGGATATGGATATGAGCTCGATCTTCAGAATCTACTGCCTTTACAGTTGCTGCCATCCTTGCTTCAGTTGCTGGTTCCTTTGCTTCCGTTGCGAGATCAATGAATTCTTTGACCGGCCTTGTATCTGCTACTTAAGCTCGGTCAATTGCCCCCGCCCTTGTTCTTGCAACCTCTATGGGGTAAACTCCGTCTCCAACCATTGGGTCTCAATCTTCTCTAACTAGAACGAAGTCGTAAGGCTGGCTCGACCAAAGGGAATTCGGAAGAGTCAAGACCTAACAATCATACTGTTTTGGGTGCGAGTCAACCGATGCCAATGCCTACGTTTTGCACTTTGATGCTCGCACTAATGGGTTTTGGTCTCGATCTGCGGGCGGCTGGAAGGTCATGGATTTTCCACTAGATAGGCAACTTTCATTGCTACTTCTGGTTCAATAGCTTCTTCCTCTCCCCATTTATCCGGAACTAGTAGGGGCAGGTTCTCCCGAATAAGTTTACCCTTCTGAGGCAGATCTATATCCAGTTTCTTCCTATCCAAATGCACTCGTTAGACCGACCAAGTAGATTGTTTGTTAGTCTCCAGTTCCTTTTCATTATTTAGGTGACCACGATGAGCCCAAAACTAGAAGTTTACCGAGCAGCGAAGGGGGATAAAGTAGCCACGGTTCTAGTGCCAGTTCGACCAACAACTGTACCAGTAGAAATTCAAAATCTTGTTTCAGATCATTCAAAAGCTCCCCGGTTCTAGCTTATTTCCCCACCGACCAGTCTACCTGTTCTGACGCATATGCAAAGGTTGAATAAGGGTGACAGTACCTATTCCCATTCAAAAGCCTGTTAAAAAAGGCAGTTGGTTGAGATGACTAACAAGGCAAGGGCAGAGGCCACTAAAATATAGGCATAAGGCAACTTAAGTATAATAAGGAGTACCGCCGGTGGCAGAGCCTGTTCCACATGTTCCAGTGCTAGTTAACCAAATAGAATCCATTGAAGCAACATAAACATCTGAGCAAGCATGAAAGACGGAGGCAGAGGCATTTGACTGAGTCACCAATGGATAGTGAATAAGCTTCCCCTTCAAGGAGAGGTCGATGCCTTTTGGAGATAACCCGCCTTCCATCCATCCGTATGTCTAATTCTAGTTCGAAAGGTAGAGCTAGCAGTCCCATAGGAAAAAAAGCTATTGGCAGCGGAATCAATCCATAGTGGAGCCAATTCCAGAGCGAGCATCCCTTCCTGTCCCGGCAAATCCAATGCAAGTCCTATTCATAGGGGATGTAGGTCAGATAGAGACCCAGTGGAGTGGAGCAACGCTTTGCAAAGAACCCAGTCTCATGCGAAGGATAGTCCGTTGGTCTCCCTCTGTCTTTATTGCCTTTGACTTAACCTCCGCGACACCCCTAAGGACAAAGGCAACTGTTGGGACACCTTTTGTAACGCGTTGTATTCTACTATACACTATACGTATAGGAACACATAAAAATACCAGAACTACAACTATAGGAATGCAAGCACTTGTCGAAACACCTATTCTTCCCACAACTCGATTTGCTGGCTCACTACAAGTTGTTGGCTGGCTTTCAGGCTTTCCTACTGCCTGCCTTTTTCAAGGCCTCTCCCACAGCTTTCATCGTTGGTGCCTCCACCTCAGCTAGTGGTTTTTTGGATTCACCTACTTATGCCTGAAAAAACGTATAGCGACTCTCTGCTGCTTTGACTTAGCAGTTTGCTTTGCACCTGCCTTTTTATCTGCTTTGAGTTCATCTACTCCGGCTCTAGGCAACCACTGTGATTGCCTTTGACCATACCTTTACCTATGCCTATATGCCTATCTTCCAGTTGCATATCCAGAGCGAGTAATTGCTTCAGTAGAGCCGGTTGATTCCGGCGATTCTGTTGATGAAGCGAAATACATGGTTTTTTCAGGAAGAGTCAAAAGGAGTCAGCAGTCAATCCAGCAGATTAAGTAGTCGAAGAAGTAGTCGACCAGGCAGTAGATCCTGTCGATTTCGCAGAAGTAGATCTAGAACCAGCTTCCCCACCACTACCTCCACCAGCAGCATCATAACGCCTAGTTCTAGATCCTCTAGCAGCAAAGGGAGCCTACAACAACACTACCTAAAGTAGCAAAACAAGTAGCAGCAGTGGAAGTCACAGTATAAGTAGCAAAGTAAGCTAGAGACAGAAGCAACAAGAAAGGCAGGAGAAAGCAGCATCCGGGTGAAACCAGAGTGGCCAGTTGTTAGTCGCCTACTATCAGATGGCTCTTTTAGAGACCAAGTCACATATCCACTAAGACGCAAAGGCACCCAAAGACTCACAGATCTTCCTAGGCCCAGGAAAACTTCCAAAGGCGATCTGTTTCCCAACACAGGAGTGAGTCATGGTCCGGTTGATTAGATAGGTGGCAGTGTTAACTGCTTCATTCCAATTCAGGGTCTTAAAAAGAAGGAAGCTTTGCTCCATCCATAGTTTATGAGTTTAATGTAATGAATTTGAAGCAAGAGGGCTAGAGTAGCAATAGGTGGCCTATTTTTCCTTTTTGCTACTCCCCGTGTATAGGAACATCCTTCTCAAAAAGCAATGCATGAGTGACCTCCAACAAGTGCCTATTCTTTCTTTCGGCAACCCCTTTCTGTTCAGGGGTCTAAGGACAATAGAACTGATGAATCACTCCTTCTTCATGGAGGAAGGTAGCTAGAGAGGAAGACATAGATTCTCTACAATGACACTGTACAACAATGCAAAGGGTCCGGGTTTCCTTCCTTCCTTCCTTTAGGAAAGGAAGCAAGCAAGCAAGCTTGTGATGTTTGGCTAGTTCACAGGCAGAGCAATGGGGATGATTACTTGTGGCCCAAAGATGCATTTGCATGTTCCCTGCTCTTAATTAAGCTCTAAAAAGAACTCCAACTTCTTGTCATGAGGATGTCCAAGTCTCGCGTGCCATAATTTCCAATAATCAACATCTGTTTTCTTCGAAACTGTAGACACAAGTGCAGAAGGTAAATCCAATGAAGCTGTGTCTAGGTAATACAACCCATCTCTCTCTCGGCCCCATCCAATCACCTTCCCTGTTTGTAGGTCTGAGGCAGTAAGAAGGGAACAAGGGTTTGGAGTTGCCTGCTATTAGTGGTGTGACTTATGGATAATTGACTAAGAGAGAGAAGGAATAATTAATTGACTCAATTAAGCACAAATATAACATCAGAGAAGGAAAAGGTAGGTGACAAACCTAGGTCCCCTTTTTAGATATTGGAAGGAGAGAACCATCAACCATTTTTACCGAAGAATTCCCTGGGAAAGGTGAAGTGGCATGGAATTCATGACTGCAACCGATCATATCATTAGTTGCACCCCAATCAAGAAAAGAATCCAATCGGAAGAAGACAAAGGAATGTGTCTACTATGAGCAGATAATGAAACAAAGTTACCTGTCGAGACAGAGATTTGTTGTCTCTACTTGAGAGCATTAAGAATTTGCTGAAGAGCACTGGCATCATTGGGATTCCTTTGAGGTCCATTTTCTTTAGTAACATCGATTCACTAAGTTGTAACTTTGATCACTTTGATTGTACGTCCCCTCGGATGTCTAGGGTAGCACATCTCACTTTTTGAGAGCATCTGAATGGTTTTCAAAAAGGTTGTTCTGATTTTGCACGTTACTATAGTGGCAGCAAGCACTTGGTTTGAAATGTAAATACACACCAGAGACACAGAAATCAGCCAGCTATAATCCAGTAGAAACCAAACAACAAGGACTGCAATCACACCTCCATTACAGAGAGTTGTTGTAAACTGCTTCAAACAACGGAAACTGCTTCAAATTGTTACAAATATGGACAACCTGTAAATGCTGGTTTCTTATATGATTTTCTGCTCTGCTATGTGCTCATCTGAAATAGAACTACTATAGCAGTCGAAAGTGCAGTCGACATGACATGTGGAGTAGAGAGACGTTTTTAGAGTAGACGAAACACACATGTATCCACATGTTAGCCTTCTTATGCGAAGGAGGCCCTTAGTGAAGAGGTGGGCTCGTTCTCTAGCAGCCGCTATAGTGGTGGTGAAGGGGCTCGTTCCATAGCGTTAGTGATAGACTCAACGACCTGCAGGGACTCCCTTCGTGTAGTAGGCGCTTTAAGCAGATCTCGCGAGTGCAGCAGCCGCGTTAGTGGTGGTGAACAGTGGTTTGGTAGTGATGACTCATTTCGTAAACTCCCATCGTTGACACGTTCCGTCAAGTGGACGATACCTGTTTCCTATAAGCAAAGTCAAACACGTGGAATCCACGAAATGGAAAGCAACAAGTTCCGTTTATGGTGGTGAGTGATGCGAGTGGGCGAGTTTGGTGTAGACCCCGCCGAGTCTGGGAAAAAGGCCTCCTGGTAAAGTGAGGTCGGCACACCTGTCTCCGACCCCTCATCCATCCTTTTAGTCATCTCATGTTTCGAGCCTTCGCTTTAGCATAGAAAGAAGGCCTGCTCATAGAAGCTTCTTGCAGCCACTCCCTTCCTAAAATGGCTCCTCCTCACTTGCTCTCTGTCGCACACTTCATCATACCTAGAATCTTTGTCCGTTTGATCAGTCGGGGAAGAGGGACCGTCACTCGGTCTCTCTTTTGGCCGGTACTTTCTTCCTAAGTGAATCACTGGGGTGGGGTTATCTTTATCTCCTATTTTTGTCGAATCCCTAGCCTCTCCTAACCTTTTTGGTTAGCTCCTCAACTATCTTAGTGGATTATTCACTAATGCTTCGAAAAAGAAACCCCAACAAAGAATCAGACCCCTCCTCATTTTTCTTCTTGCCCAGCTTTGCTGCTCGCCTCCACATCGGGGACGACGACGTAAGGTAGGTATGTTTCATATAAGTAGATGTTAGCCATCATGGGGGAGAGGGGTGAGACGGGTGGAGAGCATGCTACCATAGAAAGGACCCGAGAGAAGTCTCGAGTGAAGGCTTGAGCTGTAGAGTCAAGTTTTGCAGGCTCTACTTGACAGTGGAAAATAGCCTTCCAGACTTCACAGAGATGGTGGAGGAGCTTGAGGGCCTAGGGTAAGTGGAAAGGCTACCAATTAGCAAACAAAAAAATTCCATCGCCAGTCAAAGGCCTCTTACCGTCGGGCCTTGCACAAGGAGGAAAGCTTGGTCACTTGGTGGGTGGGTAGGACTACGTACTTAATCTTCCTGTAGGAGGGTCCAACCTTTATCGAAGATCCATATGAAGAACATGCACAACTTATTAAAGAGCCACTTTGCCGAGTTTTTTATCCAGCAGTGGAACCATCGCCCGGAAGGTTGATCCAGCAATGGAATAAGTAACGTGGGCGGGGCAGCACCCCCTTCGATTAGTTAGCCAGTATCCCTACCAGGTTGGTATGGGCGCACGCGCGTATCCACATCCATTTCCAATAGAAGATTCTCCAGAGGCAGAAGTACTATAGGTATGGACGAGGAGACAGCGTCGGCGAGGGGTATGAGCATTCCTTGCATCAGAATCCGTCCCAGTACTAATATCCATCCCCCGACCCCACACCATCACTATCACCAATAGAAGCAAAGCTCTCAAAAACGTGGCCCTACTGCAAAAAGTTTGGCCCGCCATTCCTATTCTAGTTGCTAAACCTGGGAGTTGGTATGTACAACCCAACTACTTTATCTTTAGGGGGTGGGTGGATCAAGCCTTCTCTCTCTCCGGTGTAAGGAGATTGATGGAGTGTGTTTTTTTTGACAAGCCACCTACCTGCTGTGACATGGAGCCACTCAAATTCGGTAACTGAATCCAACCCGAAATCGATCCCTTTGTGAGAGCACCCATTTCATTTCCATTTAGAATTGATTCCATGTCCAAAAAATCATCATTAACATCTCTTTTTCTCATTCCCCGCTTGACATCTTTGTCTCTCAATGGTGCTCTGCGAATGGTTGGATAAATTGGAAGCATTAACTGTGAGATGTCGTCTTTCTGGCTTTTGCTACGGTGATTCTTTTTCCGACCTTTTTTATAGGAATAGGATTCGACAAACCTCTACCACATCTTACTCAAGTCAAAGTTGTTAGTGGTTCTATGAGTTTCGAAGCCGAACCAATTGTCGGGCAGTTGTAGATATGTTCCTCTTTGGGGCCTCGGCAACATCGAGAAGTCTAATCCTTCTGTCCCTACCCTAAAGGTCTAGTAGGTTCCCATGAGATAAGGCCAATCAATCAGATCTTATAACTAGTTTCCTCTGTCTAGTAAGGGCCCTTTCTCTTTAGGCGGGATTCCCTTCGGGCAACATTTGAGTTTTGTTTCCTTCCCACCTATCCCTCAGGACCAAACAATCATTGGTCGATACAGAAAAAATGGAAGGCCGACAGTAAAGGGAGAGGAGAACTTGTTCGGGCCAACCAATAGGTAGGAATCCTTATAGCTACTAACCCAAACGATGTCTTGAAAGATAAGCCCAACAGTCAAACTACTATGTTCGTTCCTCAACCCCCTCCTCTAGGCCAACTTAGATGAGATAAAGGTCCCCTAAAAGTTCTAAATATTGATCCCCCCTGGCCCTAGCCAATAACATACCTTCTCCTTTTGGACTCCTCCGAACCTAATCCTTTGATTCTTGATCCCAATTTTCCCAAAGGCTTGATTCCGGCCGCCCAACGACCTATAACATACTCCTTCCTTAACAATGATAGAAGACTATCCTTTGTCCACAATGGCTGGGAAATGCCCTCTTGAAACAAGAATGAAGGGCATAGCTATAACTATAGAAGAGCAGATGCCTTCACCACCCCTACTTACTGAAAGCTTATCTCTATCCCTCCCTTTATGAAACCAGGAGATCTTTTAAGGATGGGGATGCTTTTCGTTCTTCAACTTATCGACCATCTCTTTGGCTACCATATTTGAACAGCTTCCTCCATCTATAATGACATTACATACCTTTCCGTCGGAGGTACACCGTGTTCCTCAGATGTTGGTTCGCAACCAATCATCCCCGGCACGCGAGGGGTGATTAGGGTTCGTCTGATCATCAAACCAACGATTACCTCACCAAGCAAACAAGTCACTACCTCTTCCTCTGGATCCTCAAACCTGTCCCTCTCGAAGTATGATCTATTTACTTGACTTAGTAGTTGTTATGTGGTACGCAAGGGAAAGGCAGGTAGGGGTTGGGCTCAACAAGTGAAGATAAGGTTTTGTCTCTCCCGATACAACCAAGCAAGCTGAGTCTATTGAATTGACTACTAAAATATAGAGAAATCAAAATGCTTAGCGCCCTGCCTTTCAAGCAAGCATGGGAAATAGTAGGTTAGTGCATGATAAGTAGATGTGGAAGCAGTCCCACAAGCAGGAAAGGAATGCATTTTCTTTTTCCACCGAAGAGAGAACAATACTATAAGAGGTCAAGACTATGGACTCGAGAACAACTCTAGCCTCGTGGGTCTCCAACCCTACCTATAGCTTTCGCCCTCACATCTGACCTGGAACTTGATCCAGAAAGAAAAATTGAAGTAAGCTATAAAGAGAACGGGAAAGAGAACTCCGACCAACTTCGTGCCTCAACCAAATCCGAGCAACCGACAAAAACACAAACGATTGGACTTTGCTTATCAGATATTTGATTAGTGCGGAACACACCCGCCCCCCGACGGAGACAGAGACGTCCGTTAGATTAGATCCACGGCTTGCCCTCTTCGATGGTGAATTAGATAAATGGTCGGGACTCCTTAACAGCCCTATGGCCTTTCATTGGATTAGATATTCTTTTATTGGATGGTGCATGCCGGCTCGCTAGTTTCGGCTTGGCTTGTTAGACTAAGCCTAAGCAATGAAACAAGAAAACGTTATACAAGCCCGATTTAAGCGCTTAGAACACACGTTGAGCTGCTTATAAGGTGTTTGCCTATACTATAAAAAAAAAGAACTAAACTCATCTTTCTCATTAGTGACGGCAGGTTTTTGATGGCACTGTCAGAAGCAAGGAGGGAGATGTATGTGGGAGTTAGGTTAGGATCGACCTCGCACCATTGACGACGCTATGCCTCGCTCTTCCATCAAGTGAAGAGCTCGCCTAGAATGGCGCGCCCTCTAGGGGTTTTGGCAGGAAACGAAAAGTGGGAGGGAAATTTGAAAAGGGTGGCGCCCTTCTTACTTCTTATAGTGGTGGAATTGAGCTAGCTAACTTCTAATTCTTCTAACTCTACTCTCTAACACTCTAAGCTAAGTCTGAATTCTCTTGAGAATTGCTGAATGATTGAAAAATACAACTAGGCGCCCTTCTTATTATAGTAGCCACTCTAGACCAATTTGGGGTCGAGCTTGGCGCTAAACCCATGAACCGATCCGGTTTGGATCCGGTTGGGCCTTATTACATCGTATGAACCCGGTTTGCATGATAAAACCCAAATGCGCCCAGGCCTAACCCAAGTCGGGTTGTTACAATCCACCCCCCTTAAGAACCACCTTGTCCCCAAGGTGAGAATGTAGGGAAACACTTGAGTAGATCTCTTTCTTTCTCCCATGTTGCCGAGTCCGGACCGCCATGATCCCATTCCACAAGTAACTCTTTCACATTGTAGCCCCAGTGCTTCTTCCTTCTAACTTCATACACTTGTGTCGGCTTAGGCCCAATGTCATCATCATCCAGCATGGCAGGTTTCTCTTGAGGAGGCTCTCTCCGGTAAGGCTTAAGCCTAGAAACGTGGAAAACTGGGTGCACAAGGGCCGTCGGTGGAAAGGCAAGGCGGTAGGCGGACGGTCCAATACGTGCAAGCACTTTGAAAGGGCCATAGAACTTTGGCAAAAGCTTGGAGTACTTCTGCTCAAACAATGACTTTTGGCCTTTGGGAAGCCTTTTTAACCATACCCAATCACCCACCTCAAAGACTCTATCCATGCGGCCACGATCAAACATTTGCTTCATCCGATTTTTAGCTCTTTGGTGGTTGCTCTTTAGAATCCGTAGGATCTCATCTCTACTACGTAGCTCACGGTCCACTTACGGAACCAAAGAGGATCCTGGTTCATAGGCTTCCACATGAGGAGGGGGCTGTCCATACAAAGCCTCAAACGGAGTCATGCCAATGGAGTGGTAAAACCCGGTGTTATAACACCATTCCGCCCATGAAAGGTACTTAGTCCACTCCTTAGGTCTCTCACCGGCAAAGCATCTCAAGAAGGTCTCCACACCTTTGTTCACTACCTCACTTTGCCCATCGGTTTGGGGATGATTGGCTGAACTAAACTTGAGCTTGGTCCCCAACATAGTGAAATACTCTTGCCAAAACCCACTTATGAAGGTAGGATCCCTATCACTCACTATAGACTTTGGAATCCCATGTAGCTTCCCAACATGCTCTTGGAAAGCCTCCACAACCTACTCGCCCAAAGGTGCCTATTCTTAGGTCGGTCACCGGGGTTGAAGCCAACTTGCTACTTCTTTCGCATTAACTACGGAGTTTGAGAGAGTGATCAGTCAAGTAAGAATGGAATATTAATAATAGTCATAAAAGAGATAATTGAATATTGACTTACAAGTAAGATTTAATGAATTTAGCTCTGCTCAAGTAGATTCCTCAAAGATGTCTTGGAAGTGAAGCTAGATGAAAGAAAACCTGCACAGTCTCCACTTCACAAGCTATGTTGGCAAAAGCATCAGCAAGCCAATTTCCTTCTCTATAAGCATGGCACTTGACTGGATTGAAATAGTTCAAAAGATGCATGAGTTATGGCCATATTTGTAGTAGGCGCCAAGGGATGGAGGTGTTCGTAGTAATCAAATGAAGCAAGACAGTCGAGTCTCAACAACATGAGGGCTGATGTTCAAGGCTTGGCAGAGGCGGAGACCATCAAGAAGTGATAAACATTCTACTTGAAGACTATTAACATGACCATAAGGTGCTGCATATGCAAAAAGAAGATTCCCTGCATGATTTCTAAGAACACCACCTCCACCGGATTGTCCCGGGTTCCCCCGAGAGGCCCCATCGGTGTTTCACTTGTACATACAATGGGGTGGAGTGGTAACATTCAGCGAACTAAGGTCACTCATGGTTCTAGAGAAGCACATGGCGGTATGGTAAAGTATGAGAGGATGTGATTATCAGCTGCTGTCATACTCTTGAATTGACGATCCATCACAATCCATCGACACAGTTTGTTGATTCTCCGAATAGCAGACGGGCAATGGAACTTACAGTTCTGAAAGTTTGAATCATTACACACTCTCCATATCTCATAGCAGACAAGGATAGGCACAAGCCGTTGTAAGTATCCCACAGTCGAGCTAATAGGTCTCGTTAGCCATGATTGGAGGCAAGACAAAACGGAGCTGGTATCAATCTCAATGTTAAAGAGTGACTGGTAATGAGACCACAATTGTGTTGCCCATGAGCCTTGAAGAAATAGATGATTAGCGCTTTCAGTGTCAGGTTGGGAGCAGCAAACGCACTTGGAAGCAAGATGGATGCCCAGCCGTTGGATATTGGCATCAAGTGGCAGCCAGTTGTGTATGACTCGGAGAAGTAGAAAAGAAGCTTTCAAAGGTGCCCCAACTTTCCAAATGTTATTCAAGAGATGTTGCTGGGGAATTGTTGGGGAGGGAATTCGAATAGCTGCACAGGCCGACGCAATAGAAAGGTAACCGTGGGGATCTAGTAACCATATAAACCTATCAACCTGGTATGAAATGCAGGGAATTTCAGTATTGACAATATAATGGATAACTTCAATCAGCTTCAAAATTCATCGTAATAAAATTAGAAAAATTATGAGACTGGACCCTATTCAGAAAAAATATCAGATAAATCTTGTCTACTACAAAAATTTAGTGAAGAATCTTGTTATACATGTTACCTTACACCCATAATTTTTATAATTTATTTTGATCAGTTTTGAACAGGGTTTTAAAGCTTTTAAAATCTTTAGTCGGAACAGTCCTACTGATAGGGCAAAAAAACTATGCTCTATTGCAATGGAAGTTTTGGCCTCAAAACAGAACAAAACAGATCAAAACAAAATTCTAAATTTAATCTTTGGATGTGTAGAACACTCCAATATTTTTTGTTTTATTTATTGACATAGTTTTCAAAGCGATAACATTTTTTCCTGAAACTGATCAAAACAAAAAATGAGGACAAAAAAACTGAGATTCAATCTCATATAAGATCTATCAAGCAAGAACAAAAATCATAGTGAAATTCATATAATCATGATTTTTTTTGCTCTAAATATATTTACAACATCATAAAATACATCTTTGAATATATTCATGCAAATCTTGCCAAAACATTAACATCCATAATCCAAGAATCACAAAACCTTCATAGAATATCACAAATACAATTTCATCTATGCAAGAATTACAAGAAACATTAAAACAACATAAAATCATGGTTTATTTATATAATAACATATTGTTTAATCATGCTTCACATGTACTAATCTACCATATATGCTCAAATTAATTTTTTTTAACATAAAACATCAAAACCTTATAACAATTTTGGCAAAACCCTCTTCAAAGTAATTTTTGCATATTTTTAACCAAGATCTTTGTAAGAGACGAATTTATAACGTCAAAATAGAGAAATACACAAAACATCCTTCTATACTCATTATACATGCTAAATAATCCAATAAAATACAAATATAACTATTCACATATTTTTTACTTTTTAGGGTTTCGAAACTAGTCTTTTCCAAATCATTTTCTCAAAACTGATCTTTCAAAATACTGTTTTGGGTTTTCAAAGGTCTTTTTCATGTAGATCTAATATTAATAGATGTTTTAGGCATAGATTACATGTAGATCAAAGTTCTGGATCAAAAAAAGGGTATGTTAATGCATTTCGAAATTGAACACCATGAAAGTAGAGATTTTCTACCAAAAACGTGCTTCTCGCAGCGATACGGTCGCTATTTCCTTAACTTGCACGTCATTTTAGGATGGATTAGACCTCCACCAAGGTAATTGTAGGTCTCTAATGGAGTTCTAGACTACCTTAATGGCTTGGAAGAAGAAGAGAATGTGAGGAAGAAGAGAGAAAGAGATACACTTCAATTGAGAGAAAGAACTAACCTTGTTATCCCTACTCAGGAGGACCTCTATTTATAGATGGGCTTAGGAAAGAGTCTCATCTCTATTATAAAAAGTTAATATATATTAATTTCTTTGATTAATAAAATAAGTAAATAAATTATGGGTCCTTGATGCAATTTTTGAAAACAATAATTTTATACCAAGAATTGTGCACCACATAATAATTTTTAAAATCAGTTCTTGCACTCGTTGTAGAGTAGCAAGTCGGATCGTCTCCTCAGGGAACATGACTAAAGCAATACAATTCACAAAGAACTTACTTTATTAATATCTCAAAAAATAAAATAAAATACATTATTCTGAATTATAATGCTAATATAAAAACAAAAATGATAAAAACGAATAATTCTAAACTAAGCTCGAGACTCTAACATAATCCAAGAAACTTTGAATATATATGATCACCTCAGCCCTGTAAAAAGAAAAAAAATCTACTCTATTCTATTCTAACCACTTAACACAAGAAATAATTAATAAATAAAGAATTAATTAAGTCTAACTTAATAATGCAAATAACTGACATAAAAAAACAAATAAAAATGAATACAATTAATTATCAAAACTAAGATTTCAAAGACAATTATTAACTAAAGAAAAATCTATGATTATTCTAAAACTAAATTATTCTATTAGCTAAAAGAATAGACTAATTATCAAAACTAATTCTGAAAAGACCAATTAGCTGGAAATAAATGATTGAGAAATAAACTAACTAATCTAACATGTAATTAATGAAAATTAACTAATCGCTAAAATAACATGAAAATAATTACTCAAAAAATACACTAATCTACTTGAATGAAATGAATAACTAATCTAATAAACTAATTAATCTAACAACTAACTAAACATGTGTTTAAATGAATTCAGATCTAATCTAATAACAACTGATCTGGAACAATAAAAAAAACTAATCTAAAATATCTAATCTGGAATATCAATCGATGAATCAAAATAAAGAAATCGGCAACTACCTAATTACACATTAATAATAAAACCAATATAATCTAAATGCAATATTCAATTTTAATCTAAACTAAACTAAAGCAAGTAATCTATATCTAAATCAACTTGAAAACAAAAATTCAATTGAAATAAAATCACTAATTAAAAATCAAAATCAACGACTTTCTAAATTTGGCTATAATGAAATTTTCTAAATATGCAAAATTAACTAATAAATAAAACAACTAATATCTAACTAAATACTGGAAATATATTCTAGAATGGAAATAACCAATTAAATGAAAGAAAAACAACTTATTCTACTCGGTTGGAAATCAATACAAAAAATAATCTAACTGACTAATTAATCTAATCTATTAACGAAAATTAAACACAAAAGCAATAAAAACTAATTATTTTGCTGAGAAACACATGAATTATTAGAAAATAAACCAACTATTTACAAAAATAAACAAAAATCATTCAATCTAACTAATCTATCAATTATCTATTTTAATCTATTAATAGAATAAATACTAATTAATGACAATTAAAAATAATAAAGACTAACTAAATTTTTGGGAATTAAACAAAAACATGAATGAATTAATAATTAATTAACTTACTTCACAAAAATAAATAGAAGGAAATTGATCTAACTACTCGGCATTAAAAAGAAATAATAAAAGAATTCAAGAAACCTAATCGGCTAGAATAAAAATTTCTAATAAATTAAATCTACATTAATCACTGAATTATAAATCTACTTTAAATCAAACTACACCAAATCAAACCTTAACTAAACTGGAAATAATGCAATAATAAAGAAAATCCGAAACTACATGCAACGATTTCAAATAGAAAAGAACACTATGTGTGATAAAAAAAATCGATAAAGACTATTTAATACCTAATTCTATTTAATAAAAAAAGTGAATCTAAAACATAAAACAAACTAATAAAATCTAAAACTAATTAACACTAAACTAATTAACAAAAATACAAAATTAAATGAGTCAACTAACTAATACAAACAAGATTTACAAACCCAACTCTAGTAGACGGAGTTGTTCGGCTAGGTTTTTAGCTCGGATGATACAAGACTCAACCAAAACACTGTTAAGAAAATGATCAGACCTTGAAATCTGATTCTACACAAAGAACTCTACGTCATATCAAAAACCCAAAGCTAAACTCAAAGGAAAACTGAACAAGACTCGATTTCTTTAGAAAAAATAAAAACCGAAAAGTATAGAGGGGGAGGAAGGCGCACTTCAAGTGCTGCCCGACGAGTTTGAGGGTAGAAGAGAGTGGACTTTTACCTTGAATCTCATGCCACACATGTCCTTTTGTTGTTGGAACCCGTTCTTTACTGCAACACATTGGAAACTGAATCGTCAAAAGGGGAGAATCAATGGAGAAGCAAAAAGATCGGTCAGTTGTAGGGGGAGAGTTTCTTAGTCGTTGATCATGATGGCAGATGGTGGTTCACACCAAATTCAAGGTTGAAGCTTCTAGCTGTGGGTACCTATAGCAAATAATAAAACCCAAACAATGAAAAGAAAAGGAAAACGATGGAAAACAATATGGAAAGGAGAAGAAAAAGAAAAAAAAAGAGAAGAAGAAAACGACAAGAAAAGAAGAAGAGGAAGAGGAAGAAGAAGAGAAGAAAGGGGTTGGAAAGGGTGGCATGAAACCCTAGGCAAAAGATGCCTATCACAGGGTTGGACATCCCTTTTTAAAGAAAAATTTATTATAAATTTAAAAACAAGGCTAAATATAAAACTATTTCTAAAGACTACCTCAAATTTCCTAAAATTTTCAACAACACCCTATGTGCCACTTCATGGAGGGATTTTTTCAAAAATTTTCTTTTTGGGTCTATGGACCTTGGTTCAGCTGAAGTGTGGATTGGATCTAAGGTCCATTAGGTACGGTTTTGGATCAGGTCTGGATTCAATTTGCATCAATAGAGATCTAATTTCCTCAAAAAGGCTCTAATTTTCTTGTTTTAACTCGGATTCTGATGAAATTTGAATCTAAACTCCTTACCTAAAACATCATAAACATAGGTCCTTAATCTATAAAAGAACATAGAATTATAGGAATTTGTGATAAAATGATATGTATTTTATGCATTATCAAATGCCCCCATGCTTATTTGTTTGCTAGTACCCGAGCAAACTAAATCTAAACTACTATTTTAATAAACTAAAAACAAACAATACATGAATTTAAAGCAAATAATATTCAAATTCTAATTGTCCTAACCCACTTTCGTAGGAATCACGATTGTATTTGGCATATGCAACAAGCCCTATAAACCTCTGAGTTACCCCAGTGGACGAGTAAGTTCTCGTGAGGGTTTGCAGTGATGCTACCTACAAACATATCTGTCATGCATATGTGATTTTTTTTTTCAAAAAGCATTAGGTAATTAAAAGACTAGTTTAAACAAATATTTCATGCAAGTACATTCTCACAACATTTTTAGAGTCTAACCTGCCTCCATAGTGGAAAAGCTTTTCCTTTTACTTTTCTTCAATTTGCAATTATATGTGCTTTTTTATTAGAAGATAAAGTACAATCATGTTATTGCCCATTTATCATCACTTGTATATTTTCTGTACATTTTTCTTCACAATTCTTTCTAAGCAATGAATTTTTATTAAGATCTTATTTCTTTCTTTTTTTCTTTTTCAGTTTTCCATTTTTTCCTTTTTTTTTTGTTGAGCACTATTTTAATTTTTAGGCTTTTGTGACCCATATAGCGAGCTTTGGGTTAGTGACTCCCAGGCCAGATGACCTTAGGGCACCAGATACAGAGTATCTCTCAGACTTAATTGCTCAAGTCACTAGACCTTAGACTTTCATAGTTACATATAGTTCTCTTCTTGTCATGTGCAATGTTTATATCTCTTAGGCTCTCTACTAAGTCCATATAAAAGGCTTTCAGGATGGTGGCTCTCAAACCAGACGTCTTTAGAGCACCAGGTGTAAAACACCCCTCAAGCTCTACTTGCTTGAACCAAACTAGGCAAGGAAGTAATCTCCTTAGTTGTCTTTTTCAACACTGGAGGCAAACACTTCAGCTCATGTCTCAACCCAGCTACTAGGGAACAACCAAGGCATCAAACAAACTAAACGTATGCCCTTTTTCTATTAAGCTCTTATGTTTTTATATTTTTAACTTGCTTAGTTTTTTAAAAATAGGTTTATGCATATTCATACGTGTCATTTAAAACAAACTCTAACATTTGTATACAATTTTTTTCTTGAAATCCACATAAATAATCACTCCATCTAGATTAGTTTTAGCAAAAATTTTCCAAATAGGGCTTAAAAATCTCTAAAATGTCAGCTCATGTAAAAACATTCATAAATGCTAAAACTTGTTTCTCAAAAGCCTAATTTCATGAGTTTTTAATAGATACATGGACAAATTTTTTGAGGTGTGTATCTCATACCCTCCCCCATGCCTGAATGACACTGTTCCTAGTGGCATACAATAATGCAAACATGCAGATGCTCATGCACACCTAAGAACATAACAAAAATATAGGAGGAAGGAAAGATACAACTTGTTTAAACACATAGCCTCTTGAGCTAATTGTCGCCTTGTCCTCACACCACCACCATGCATATACAAATGCATGATTTCCTACTGATATGGCACATGATACGCTCCTATGAAGGTTCCCTATGTCCTGTAACTCATAACACTAAAGCACAAAAAATTAAAGCATATATGCATGGCAATTTAATCAAAAGAAAATGAAAATGAAAAGAAAATAAGCAATCTAATTCTACTCTTACTCTATACATATGGTACAATATCTCTGCAAGGATCCTATTTCTTTGCGAGATTCACGACCTCGCACTATCCTGCCTGTGAGTCATCTGAAATGTAGGGCTTGAGTCTTTACCCATTGACCTTGAAGATACCTCTAGTACGAGGGTTGTACAGGGTTACCACACCCTATAGAAAAAACTGTATGCATCACATATGGTACATCCTACCCCGATCTAAGCTTCCCTGGAAAGAGTTAAAGATGAGAGTTGAAGAGCCACACTTTTTGACCAGGCTCGAACTCTTTTCTGATAATATGTTTATCATGAAATGCCTTGGTTTGAGCTTTATAAATCTTTGCACTCTCATATATATCATTCTTTAGCTCTTCGAGCACACTCAACTGTAATAGCCTCTCTTTGCCAGCCTGGGTCATATCAAAGTTGAACTTTTTAATCACCCAGTAGGCCCTATGTTCCAACTCGATAGGGTGGTGCCATGCTTTCTCAAAGACTAAATGATACAGTGACATGCCAGTAGTGGTCTTAAAGGTAGTTCAGTAGGCCCACAATGCATCGTCAAGGCATCGGGACCAATCCTTTTGGTGTGCCTGAACTATTTTCTAAAGAATTCTATTTATCTCTCTATTTAATACGTCTACCTGTCCACTGGTCTGAGGATGATAAGGGGTGGTGAACTTATGATTCATAGAATACCTTCTCAAAAGAGAGGCAACCTGCATAGTCCTAAAGTGCTTGCCACAATCACTCATAATAGCCTCTGGCATACCAAACTGACTAAAGATATTGTGCTTAATGAACTTAAGCATTATTTTATGATCATTGTTATTGGTTGCCACTGCCTCGACCCACTTGAAAACATAATCAATCGGCACGAGAATATATGCATTTTCAAATGATGGCAAAAATGGGCCCATAAAATCAATGCTCTAAACAACAAATATCTCTACTACAAGTATGAGGAGCAAGGGCATCATATCCCTCTTGGACATGTTCCATGACTACTGACATCGAATACAACGCCTATAAAATTCATGAGCATTCTTCTGGAGGGTGGACTAATAAAATTCAAACTGCAAAACTTTGGATGCAGTTTTCCGATTACCGAAATGCCCTCCACAAGTCAGAGTATGACAAAAGTTAAGAATAAAATCATATTTCTCTTTTGGGACACACCTCCTTATCACTTAATCTGCACAATATTTAAACAATTCTAGTTCATCCTAGTAATAGTATTTAACTTATGCTAAGAACCGGTCTCTCTCATGCTTGCTCCAATGCACAATTCATTATCTGGTCACCAAATAGTTCATGATATCAGCAAACCATGACAACTGCAAGGATCCTACTGCCATAATCTGCTCATCTAAAAAAGAATCATTGATTGGTTTCTGGTCTACTATGGAATCCACAATCAGCCTGAAAAGATGATCAACTACTACGTTCTCACTTTATTTCTTGTCTCAAATCTCGAGATCAAACTCCTGTAGTAGCAAGACCCACCAAATGAGTCATGGTTTGTTGTCTTTCTTGTTTAAGAGATATTTCAATGCAACATGCTCAGAATAGACAAACACCTTGAAACCCAGTAAATAGGACCTAAACTTGTTTAATGCGAAAATTATAGCGAGCAACTCTTTCTCAGTTGTGGTGTAATTTATTTGAGCATCAGAAAGAGTCTGGCTCACGTAGTAAATCACATATGGTTTCTTATAAATTTGTTGTCCTAGAATGGCTCCTATGGCATAGTTGGATGCATCGCACATGATTTTAAATGGAAGTGTCCAATCAAAGGATCTTAAGATCGGTGCAATAGTCAACACTGCCTTAAGAGTCTCAAATGCCTTCTTGCACTTCTTATCAAAATAAAAAAGTTGATCTTTAGCCAATAACGAACATAACTATCTAAATTTTTTACTAAAATCCTTAATAAATCATCAATAAAAGCCTGTATGCCCTATAAATGAAAGCACTTGTCTCACCGTAGTCGATGGGGTCAATCGTGAGATCGACTCCACCTTGGATCGGTCCACTTCAATCCCTTTCTTTGACATAATATGCCCGAGCACCATAAAGTGGCTATTTTCCCAACTGAGAACAAGATTTGTTTCCATACAACGTTTGAGCACCCTCGTCAACTTGTGAAGACAATTATCAAAAGAAGAGTCATACACAGAAAAGTCATCCATAAATATCTCCATGGCATCATCCACCATATCTAAGAAGATCGCCATCATGCACCAATGAAATGTAGTCAGGGCATTGCAAAGCCCAAACGGCATATGCCTGAAAGCAAATGTGCCACAGAGACATGTAAATATCATCTTTTCTTGGTCATCGAGGTGCACTGCTACTTGGTTGTATCCTGAATAACCATCCAAAAAACAGAAGTATCTATGCCAGGCAAGTCTCTCTAAGATCTGATTAATGAATGGCAACGAGGAGTGGTCCTTCCTCATTATTGCATTAAGCTTTCTGTAATCGATGCAGACTCGCCACCCTGTCATGGTCCTTATAAGAATACTCTCCCCCTTCTCATTCTCAACTACTGTGAGTCCAGACTTCTTAGGGACCACCTGAACTGGACTCACCCATAGACTGTCTGAGATAGGGTAAATTATCCCTGCATCAAGCCACTTGACCACTTTCTTCATGTTGGGATTCAATCTCCTCTACATATCTCGCACAGGCTTAAGTCCTTCACAGTGAATCCTATGCACGCAAAAAGATGGGTCTATCCCTTTGAGATCTGCTACTGCCCACCCTATCACTACCTTATGCTCTTGCAAAACCTCAATCAATCTATTCTCTTGATCACCAGTGAGGTCTGCAAAGATGATAACGGGCAACATATGGTTGTCTCTAATATATGTGTATTTGAGTGAAGCCGGTAAGAGCTTCAACTCGAGCTCTGGAGAACAATCGATCGAAGATTGGGTTGGTGTCTCAGCTAAAGTCGAGAGAGGTTCGACTCCTCCTCTCCAAGGAAGAGTACTCGACATGATAGAAGACACATCTACAAAATATCTATCTAAGCTATCTCCTATTGTACAATATATATCTAATGGTTCGCTACACAAAAGCAAGTAAGAGTCTTCTTCTATCAACTCCTATACAATATCTGTATGGAAGCAAGTCTCATCTTCAGTGGGTCTCATGGCAACATTAAAGATATTCAATCTGACTTTCTTGTTGCCAAATGAGATGTTCATCGCTCCAATACGACAATTGATACATGCATTGGCCGTTACAAAAAATGGTCGACCTAAGATGATCAAAATCTAACGATGGCTATCTATGCCCTCCATATCCAAGATGATGAAATCGATTGGAAAATAAAAATCATCGACCTTAACTAGCACGTCCTTTAGAATTCCTCTCAGAACCTTGATAGAACGATCGACTAGTTACAGGGTCATAGGAGTCTACTTCATCTCTCCCAACCCAAAGGAATCATAAAAATATATTGGTAGGATATTCACACTGGCCCCCAAGATCTAACAATGCTCTCTCAATCTTGATATTCCCCATAACATATGAAATAATAGGGGCTCTAGGGTTCTTGAGCTTAGGTGAAGTTTGGTGCTGAAACACCAAACTTACCTGCTCGGTTAAGAGAACCTTGGTAGGAACTTTGCCTCTTGATTTATGTATTTTCGTGTAAAGCTCCTTCAAAAACTTGGCATAAGCCAGTACTTGCTAAATGGCATCTAGCAGGAGAAGATTGATCTGCACTTGCTTGAACACTTCAAGCATGTCTTGGATCTTGACCCCCTATTGACCAATGCCTCCTGGAGATTCTAAGGCTTTAGGATAGGGTGGTTTAGGAATATATGTTGAGGGATCCTCATCCTTCTGAGGAGACTCACCTCTATCCTTGCCTTTATCAGGGGTAGATGATTGAGCAGAAGTAGAAGGCGTAGTCTCGTCTGGCTCATATGTCGTCTTTCTTGGGACTGAATGATACTTTGGCCCACTCCTAAGAGTCATCATTGCCTTAGCCTATTTTTGGTGAAGATCTGTCATATTCAGGCTAGACATGGGATCTTTGCCCTTTGGGTTTATCACAGGTTGACTTAGAAGACTACCCTCATTTCATCTAGTTAAAGCCTTTGTTAATTGTCTCATCTGAGTTTCTAATTTAGCTATGGACTGTGTGTGGGAGTTTAGCACTTAATTGCACTTCTCAAAAGCATTTTAATTGAAAGTTTTCACTTCCTAAAATGTTTGGAGAAGTTTTTCCTCAAATGACAATTGTGAAGTGGTCTTTCAAGGGGTGACTGTGGGAAATATGGGAGAAGATTAATGATAGTTTGGCCTCTGGTAAGAATGAGTGAATGCATTGGGCCTAACTTGTTGGGTTGGAGGGACAGAGACTAAAGCTTGTTGGTTCCTCCACCAAAAATTAGGATGATTTCGCCAACCTGGATTATACGTAGAAGAAAATAGATTGTTCATGGGTTTGGTTTATCCTTGAGCAGCCTGAACTAGTTCTTGAACAAATTCATGGTAGTGGGATGCTGAAGGACACTTAGTAATAATATGTTCTAGATGGGCACACATAGCACACACCGTAAGAGTATGTGATGGGCTTACAAGAAGTTGATCAAGCTTCTGAGTAATCAAATCTACTTTACGCCTTAACTCAGCTGCTTCTCCAATTTCCAGTGCACCGCCTTTCTTTAAAATCCCTGGTGTGGTTCTCTCAGCACGAGAGCTAGAGACATGATGCAATAAATTTTCACTCAAAGTATCAAACAATTTCCATGCCTCATCTTCGCTCTTTAACATGAAGGTGTCCCCACAAGAAGAAACGATCATCTGACGATTCTGTTTAGATAGAGCGTTATAAAAGCATTGGACCAATTGCCATCTTAGCACCTGGTGGTGTGGACACTTTCTAAAGAGATCTTCCATTCTCTCCCAGGTTTCATGAAATAGCTAGCCATGTAGCTCCGTGAAGCTAGTAATAGCTTGCCTGAACTGGTTTGTGCAATTAATGGGACAATACTTCTTTAAGAACTCCTGTATTTGATCCCAGAACCCTATCTCTATAGTGTCTAAGGACTTCAACCAATACTTGGTTTTGTCCTTTAATGAAAATGGAAAGAGGGTAAACTTTAAAATATCATCCCCAAAATTTTGGATCTTCACTATAGAACATATTTTGAGGAACTCATCTAAGTGTTGATAGGGATCTTCGTGACTAAGGCCATAAAAAGAAAGTAGCATTTGAATCACAATGGCATTAATCTCGTATTGCAGCGCCCCTATAGTAGGTCTCCTAATGCAAGATGCCTTGGTGTACTCTGTGGGTATGAAGTACTCCTTCAGAGGGCATGTACGTCCAGCGGGCTCCATGTCACTCATTTCACATCGATCTTAAGAAGAATGGATTATTCTCTCAGGATTTTTGATAAAAGGATGTAATGGATTACCCAAAGTTCTATGCCCTTGCATACACTGATGCCCGGACCAGGTATACACAAACGAACACTAACTTAACAAAAGACCCTAACTATGCAACACAAAAGAAAGTGAACCTATATTTACTAACTATGTTAAAACCTATATATATACTAACTAACACAGATATTAATAAAGTAAGATGTGAACTTATGCCTTACGTCGTTCCCCGACAATGACGCCAAAAATTTGATGCAATTTTTTAAAACAATAATTTTAAACCAAGAATTATGCACCAAATAATAATTTTTAAAACCAGTTCTTGCACTCGTTGTAGAGTAGCAAGTCGGATCGTCTCCTCAGGGAACAGAACTAAGGCAACATAATTCACAAAAAACTTACTTTATTAATATCTCAAAAAAGAAAATAAATTATATTATTCTGAATTACAATGCTAATATAAAAAAATGATAAAAACTAATAATTCTAAACTATGCTTAGGACTCATGAATGATCCAAGAAGCTTTGAATATATATGATCACCTCAGCTCACCGTCCTCCTTGTTCTGTGGCTCAACCTGTAAAAAGAAAAAAAAATCTACTCTATTCTATTCTAACCTGTTAACATAAGCAACAATTAATAAATAAAGAATTAATTAAGTCTAACTAAATAATGCAAATAACTAACATAAAAAAAACAAATAAAAATGAATGCAATTAATTATCTAAACTAAGATTTAAAAGACAATTATTAACTAAAGAAAAATCTATCGATTATTCTACAAGTAAATTATTCTGTCAGCTAAAAGAATACATTAATTATCAAAACTAATTCTGAAAAGACCAATTAGTTGGAAATAAATGATTGAGAAATAAACTAACTAATCTAACATGTAATTAATGAAAATTAACCGACCGCTGAAATAATATGAAAATAATTAATCAAAACATACACAACCAAATATTTAAACTACTATGAATCTACTTGAATGAAATGAATAACTAATCTAATAACTAACTAAACATGTATTTAAATGAATTCAGATCTAATCTAATCATAACTGATCTAGAACAATAAAAAAAGCTAATCTAAAATATGTAATCTGGAATATCAATCGATGAATCAAAATAAAGAAATCGGCAACTACCTAATTACGCATTAATAATAAAACTAATCTAATCTAAATGCAAGATTCAATTTTAATCTAAACTAAACTAAAGCAGGTAATCTATATCTAAATCAATTTGAAAACAAAAAATCAATTGAAATAAAATCGCTAATTAAAAATTAAAATCAACGACTTTCTAAATTTGGCTATAATGAAATTTTCTAAATACGCAAAATTAACTAATAAATAAAATAGCTAATATCTAAGTAAATACTGGAAATATATTCTGGAATGGAAATAACCAATTAAATGAAAGAAAAGCAATTTATTCTACTCGGCTGGAAATAAATACAAAAAATAATCTAACCGACTAATTAATCTAATCTATTAACAAAAATTAAACACAGACGCAATAAAAACTAATTATTTTGCTGAGAAAAACATGAATTATTAGAAAATAAACTAACTATTTACAAAAATAAACAAAAATCATTCAATCTAACTAATCTATCGATTATCTATTTTAATCTATTAACATAATAAATACTAATTAACGACAATTAAAAATAATAAAGACTAACTAAATTGCTGAGAATTAAACAAAAATGTGAATTAATCAGTAATTAATTAACCTACTTCATGAAAATAAACAAAAGGAAAACGATCTAACTACTCGACATTAAAAAGAAATAATAAAAGAATTCAAGAAACCTAATCAACTAGAATAAAAATTTCTAATAAATTAAATCTACACTAATCACTGAATTATAAATCTACTTTAAATCAAACTACACTAAATCAAACCCTAACTGAACTGGAAATAATGCAATAATGAAGAAAATCTGAAACTACATGCAATGATTTCAAATAGAAAAGAACACTATGCGTGAAATAATAAAATTGATAAAGACTATTTAAAACCTAATTCTATTTAATGAAAAACATAAATCTAAAACATAAAACAAACTAATCAAATAAAAAACTAATTAACAAAAATACAAAATTAAACAAATCAACTAACTAATACAAACAAGATTTATAAACCCAACTCTAGCCAACAGGCCTATTCGGCTAGGTTTTCGGCCTGGACGACTCAAGACTTGACCAAAACACTGTCAAGAAAATGATCAGACCTTGAAATCTGATTCTACATAAAAAACTATATGACATATCAAAAACCCAAAGCTAAACTCAAAGGAAAACTGACCAAGACTTGATTTCTTTAGAAAAAATATAAAAATAAAAACTGAAAAGTAGAGAGGAGGAAGGCGCACCTCAAGGGCTGCTCGATGAGTTTGAGGGTAGAAGAGAGTAGAATTTTACCTTGAATCTCATGCCACGCACTGGACTTAGCCCATCGTATGTATGGTTGTTGTCTCTGTAGCGTAAAACACCATGGGCTACCTGTCACCCCAGGAAGTCACGTTGCTTCGACTAATGCAAGCAGGTGACGCCCATAGGGATGGAACCTTGACCACTCGACTAGCGGCCTAAGCCCTCTCCCTGTGCCAAACTCCTTTGGGGGCAAAACCCTCTGTAGCTTAATTTTAAGGAAAAAAATAGTGACTCTCTCTCTCACACACACACGCGCGCTTAGGAAAATATTGAAAGAATTTGACTTTAACATAAATATATCACAAGTTGTCATATTAAGATTTTGCCTTTTATGTTTTGGAAAACCTATCATCTGCATTATTTAATTTGACCCTCACAAGGTGTTAGCAAAGATCACCAACTCTTATTAGTCTTTAACTAATTTCAGGAATTCAAGAGAACGTATTTTCCCTTTTGATAGCACTAATAAGCATATTTGTATGATTTAGGGGACGATTCGTTCTCACAGAATCACTTTCACAAGAGAAAAAACAATTCTAAAAGACTGAAATCTCGTGTTCAACTGAACATGAGATTGCAGGCAGCCAGTGATTTTGAATCAGAATATCATTCTGATTCGAAATCACGGCTACCTATGAGATTTCAAATCTCACGGGTTGCCCTGAGATTTGGAATCAGAATGATTTCAATGTATCGTGTTGTTTGGTCTTCTTTTTTTTGTGCTTGGCCAAGGGAAAACCATAGTCACAAATCGTGTTGTCCGGATTTTCTCACCCAAGAAAAATCTCACAATAAATTAAAAAACCCATTTTTTGGAGAATCACAAGAAAATATCAATATTTTCAAATTTTTATTTAATAAAATACAAAAATATAGAGAAAAACATTAAAAATATGCAGAATTTATAAAAATATAAAAAGTGGGCTAACACAATAATTTCAGGATAAAACACAATATTTTCAATATAGTCTTTTTTCAATATTGTAACACTTTCGAAAATCTTGCCATAAAATCATGCAATTTTAAAAAAAATGGTGATATTTGTGAATATTGAAAACCCCATTTGGCGGGCCTCTGGTTGGTAAAACCCTTGAAGTTGCATAGGCCTTTGATTGGTATAAGAACTCGGTATCCCGGGTTTTTAAGATTTGTTTGAGTGCACCTTGAAAGCTTCTATTGTAAAACTGATTCAAGAGCAGTGTTGTGAGAGGCGTACCCCTCATAGGCGAAACGCACACTCAAGGTATTGAGGCGTTGTAGTGAGGCGTTTACCACTTTGTGCTTTTTGTAACATTCAGATTATCCATGCATCATCCATATTTTCCTGTTAAAGCAAATATTTTTGGGATTCATACCATCTGATCAACGCATATGGGGTGGAACTACCAGATCCTATCAATGCTTTGCACCTGAAGAGATTTTATACTTAAAATGCTTGTTCTAGCCTTTTGTACTCTTCAAAGAGCCTTTCAATGAAATAATGATCTTCCATCAATTCTCATATTTTTCTCCATGATACTGGGACATTTTTATTTTTGATTTTCATAGCTCTGTCTTCCCTTCATCATGTGCAGGCAGGATCAGACAAACTCTTTGCTTCAACTTTGTCAAATTTTCATTAAATCTTTGACCAGTCTTTATGTTATCAATTTTTATTCAATTTTATCAAATTTTATCAATTTTTCATTAATTTTATTAAATTTTATCCAATCCTTATTCTCTAACCTTTTCAGGTTAAGGGATAAACCTGATGCCTCTTTTCAATGAGGTATTCTTTTGTTCGTTTACCCTCTTAAGTTAAGGGGAAAAACCTGACCCTCGTTCTTCGAGGTGTTCCCATTCAGGATAAGGGATAATTCTGAGACCTCTTATGGGAACAACAGTGCTACCTGTGAGAATTCTTTTCCAAAATAAATTTTCAATAAATTTCTTTAATTCTTCTCGATGGTGTACGAATAAGATAAATAGCATAGCATGGAGGAAATTCATGAGCTTAGCTGATTTATGTATTGCATCTGTTCTTGCAACCAACAATCCTGTGAGTTCAGTTTAATTTTCCAGCTATTTTCTTTACACTTTGTAGTGGTACTGTGATTGTGAAATTGGTGTGACCTTTTTTATTGGCAGCAAATCATATTTTAAGAATTCTGCCATAACCTTTGTTGTTTGAATGATTTTTACTGTATTTTGAAATTATACACCTTGTTGCATTGACAATTTGCTTCAGAACCATGCAGTATCATGGATCTGTTGTAGTATTGGATGAGTTTCCGCAAGTATCACTTATTGTGAATGTCATTTTTCTGTTATAGAACGCTTTTTTCCTTGTATATCATTTTTCTTTTCTCCGCACATGCTCTGCTTGTGCTTGTAATCATCTTTCTTGAGGTTTGGATGAGTCATCTAGATACAGCCTTAACAGTTCGTGTCCTATAATAGAAGGCCACCCTGCATGTTGGCGTAATGTTTCTTATCATCTCAATGTTTTCATTGAACCATCAGACAGGGAATAGATAATTCGAACTGATTCTCTATTGGGACTCTGATCAGAGCACTGCATCAGAGCCATAAGTAATCTGGATGATGAGAAACCCCAGAAAGAACAACCAATTACTCATGAATGGAGTGGTGCGTAGAAATGAGAGTCTGATTAATATGTTATTGTTGGAAGTCGATAAGATTGAAAAATCTGGACTTAACAAAAAAATATTGCCAACTTAATCTTCTTGCCAAATGACCTTATAGATCGCCAATCAAGCTCGCGGAGCTATTGACGCCACACACGCCAAGTGTTTGATGGTATGTGTGAGAGGACAGTGGTCTTGAAGCTTAATTTATTATTTTGATCATGAAGCTTACGCTCCAACACCTTGAGGCTTACGCCTCACTTCATAACATGATCAACGCCTCATTTTGCCTCATCGCATTTAACAACCTTGTTCAAGAGGGCTTGGTGGTATTAAAAAAGGTTTTTGGGTGGAGGGCTTTCTTCTTTTAATAAAAAGAAGAAAGTCACAAACTTCTTCATGTTAATGCTAAAAGAAGAGCGGATCCAATACCAAGACTACTTTTTCTAGAAGGAATGAAAAGGTACTCAGTAAAAAACATGCCAAAACAACTCACTTGAGCCTCAAAGTTTCAAAAATTAACGGCGTACAATTTTCATAAAGTTTTGAGGCCCTTTGAAACCATGTGGAATTGATCATAGAGTTTCTTTCTGGCACACACACACACAAGCAAAACAACTCACTTGAGCATAAGCATCGTCATGTGGTGAAAACGAGGCTCTCTTCTTGCTTATTCAGGGGTGCCACTTCAATATTGGCACTATGCCTTTATTATTGTCGTTTATTTAATAAATAGGCTCCCTTCCCTTGTTACTAAGATGAAATCTCTGTATCAAATCTTGTTTAAATCTGATCCAAATTACATGTTATTGAAAATATTTGGACGCTTGTGCTTTCCTTGCTTCAGATCGTTTAATAAGCATAAGCTTGAATTCAGAAGCATGAAGTGTGTGTTTCTAGGATATAGTGGCCAACATAAAGGTTATTTGTGCTTTCATCATAAAAAAAAAGAATTTTGTTTCAAGAAATGTGGTGTTTGATGAGAGTGAATATACTTTTAAGTTTGAGGGCCCTGGGCAAGAACCAAATATGGCACAAGTCATTTCACCACCTCATGTTATTCCCTTGTCCCCGCCCTCTATGCCTGGTATTACTAATGTCTTGCCCTCGAGGACCCCTCCCCTACTGACCCCTCCTCCATTCTCACTACTGACTCCCCTTCACCATCCTCTTCTCCAATAGCTTTGCCATCCCCAGCATCCAGTTCCCTTAGCTCTCAATGCATTAATCCTGAACCCCCTACCCAAGTAGGTCAAATGGTCACTTGACCTCAAACCGGTAGCCTTTAAACCAAAGCCCTTACTTCTAAATATCCTCTCTTAATTGCTCTTCTCATTGAGTTAGCTTGTGATGTTTAACCCTCTACTTTTAAGCAAGATGTTACATGGCAAGGTATGACTCACGAGTTTAATGCTTTATTTGACAATGGTGCCTAGTCTTTGGTGCCTTCATCTCCCAATCAACACGTTATTGGTTGTAAATGGATCTTTAAAATTAAAAGACATGCCTAAGGAATCCTAGAGCAGTACAAACCTCATTTGGTTGCAAAAAGCTATAGCCAATAGGAGGGTGTTACTTTGAGACATTTAGTCCACTAGTCAAGACAACTACAATTCATACTATTCTTGCTATTGTTGTTACACTAGCATGGGATATTCATATTCCCAATGCCTTCTTGAATGATTTTTTGCCTCAAACATTGTTTATGCAGTCTTCAGGGTTTTAAGATTCCCAATATCCAAATCATCTTCAAAAAGCCCTTTATGGCATAAAACAAGTACCACATGCTTGGTACCATCGACTTAGTGTCTTTCTTCTTGGCCTCAGTTTTGAAGTTCTCTAACTGATGCCTTTTTGTTTATTAAACAATACAATGGAGTTCTTGTGTATACGATGATATATGTTGATGACACTGTTTTTACTGGCAACTCTCCATCATATATTGACCACCCTATTTAGACCCTCGAAACTGATTTTTTTTAAAAGATTTAGGTCTACATTATTTCTTGGGTATTGAGATTGTTCCTATGTTTGAAGGCATCATTCTGTCTCTACTGAGGTATATTGGATAATTACTTTAATGTTTTGGAATGGATGGGGCCAAGCCGGTTTTCACACCCATGTCCTCTACTTCAAAATTATCTCTCTATGAAGGACTTTTAGATCCCACCGCTTGTGAGTGCATCACCTTGAAGTGGCCTGATCTAACATTTGCAGTTAACAAGGTGTGTCAATTTATGCATCAACCTACTGCCTGTCATTGGCGTGCGACCAAACAGATTCTCCCTTAAAGGGCACTCTTTCCTATGGTTTGGTAATCTCTAAATCATCTCATCTTCAATTGAATACTTTTTCTCATGCTAAATGGGCCAACAATATTGATAATTATAAATCCATTGGAGGTTATGCCATTTATTTAGGCAACACTTTGGTTTCTTGGTATGTAACGAAGGAAATCACTTTTTTGTCTAGTTGATATATGTGGCCTATTGTGTTTGCGCAAGTAGAGTCTGATGGGTGTTTACACCTGGTGTCCTAAAGCCCGTTACATGAACTTTATAGAAAAGCCTAATAGATGTTGACATTCCACATGACAGAGAAACAAGCTATACGTAAAACTATGAAAATTAAAGGTTTAATGACTTGAGCGATTAAGTTTGAGGGATACTTTGTATCTGGTGCCCTAAGGTCATCTGGCCTGGGAGTCACTGACCCAAAGCTCATTACACGGGTCACAAAAACTGAAAATTTGATATAGTGCTTAATAAAAGAAAGAAAGAAAAAATGTAGAAAAAGAAAATAGCATAAATGAAGAAAAAGTTCACTACTTAGAAGCAAATATTGAGAAAACCTATGCAGAAAATATATGAATGAGGATAAGTAAATAATAACATGTGTATATTTGAATTTCTGAGAACAAAACATAAATGATTATGATATTTAGAAAAGTGAAAGAAAATATTTTATTTTGTGGTAGCAGGTAAAAGACTCTAATCATGTTTTGATAATGTAATGGCATGAAATATTTGTGAAAACAAACTCTTCAATTGCCTAATGTTTTTTTAAAGTTGAATTTTTATGCATACATGCCAAAGATGTTTGTGGGTAGCATTACTGCAAACCCTCACGAAACCTTACTCGTCCACTGAGGTAACCCAGGGGTTTAAAGAGCTTGTTGCATACGTTAAATGCAATCATGATTCATACGAAAGTGAGTTAGGCTTTTATTTTAATTAGTTTAGTATTTTTACTTTTTGCTTCAGTTTGCTCGAGTACTAGCAAACGATAAGCATGGGGGTATTTGATAATGCAAAATATCTGCATTTTATTCATCTTTATTTATGCATGATCCATGATAAAATCACATTTAAAACCCATCTTTATCGTTGTTTTCGAGAATTTGCTTCGAAACTCAATTTTCAGAAAAAATCGTATTTGTCGATTCGGCCTTGTGTTTTTTGGTATTTTTATTAGATAAAACCTTTCTAATTCATAATTTAGATTAAATTAGAACTTAATTAATTGTTTCTAATTAATTTTAGGAAAACCCTTTTCAGAAAATTCATTTTTCAAGAAGAGACCTTTTTAGAATTATTAAAAATTTATCATCTCTTTTGAAAATCTGGTTTTTAACCTAATTAGACTTATAAATATGATTAAGATGGCTGAAAACACATTTTTCCAGCAGCCTTCTTGCTTTCCCTCCTTCTTCCCCTCCCCCCCCCCCTCTTCTCTCTATCCCTTGCTTCTCCTCTCTCTTTTGTCGATTTCTTTCTATACTATTCTCTTTTTTTTCTTCTTCTCCTTCTTTTTCTTCAAGCTTCGAACCCTTTCGTCATTGACAACTTCTTCTTCTTCGTCGGGGTAACGTGGATGCAGTTGGATTGACCACCTTCTCTTTTCAACCCGTCCATCGAAAGCGATCTGCGAGGTGATCTTCTTTTTCTCTCTTTTTCATCATAGATCTAGATTTTTCATTGCATTAAGCATTGCATAGCATATAGTTTTAGTTGTTCATAACATCTGCATATTTCATCTAGTTAAACATCTAGCATTTTAGTTGTTCTTATTAATCATTTTTTTCTTTTGTTAATAGGTTTTGTTTACTGCATGTTATTATTATTTTATTTAGTCTATAGTTGCTTCATCAGTAGTCCAACGTCTTACCTCATTCAGTCTATGCAATTTTTATTCTTATTATATAGTTTTTTTTTAGTTTGTAGCTTCTTAGTAATAGCCGGTTCAATCAACGTTTTCTTTAGTTTTGTCCTTAGCCTCTTTCAAGCAAGGGTTATAGTTTTTTTAGCTTCTTTGCGGCAGCGTTTCTTTAGTTGTTTTGAATCAACGATTAGTTATTTGTTTACTAGTTGTCATTTTTTGTAGCCTAGCTAATGAGACATTTCTTTAGTTGTATTTTGGGATTTGAAAACAGATATGTTTGCATCCCTAGTTAGACTCCCACTCAAGGGCAGACACTTTCCTTTGAACTCCTTTACTAGGGGTGGAGGGAGGTATGAACCCATTTTGATAGGAAAGATGCTTTTTTTATTTTATCTCATAAACATGTTTGTTTTACCCTTTATAGGAAATATGCCCTATTTACTGTGAAAGAGAGCCTCCTTCATAGGAAAGGGCATGAAACAAATGCTCTCAAAGAGAAAAGTTGTGTCCATTATAGGTTCACGTGAAATTTGTCTAACCCTTTTGTTTAGTCAACTGGGGGATAGCCTTGGATGGAATTTAAATCTAATCGTCAGGATAGTCTGACTCTAGCCAGTCCAGCTATCATTTTCAAACCCACGAATACTGTCGAAACTTTATTATGCATGCTGCAACTTAGACTCATTAGAGAACGTTAACATTCTATACTAGGAAACCTGGTTGTTTGAGCGTTGTGGTGCTACATTTTACATCTCTTATCAGTGTTCCTAGTTGGCATTGCCAACCTTTTCCTAAATGACTAACTGTTAATTAAAAATAATGAATGCCATCTAAGATTTTATTTTATAGAAAATATAAAATTTATTTCATGATAGAAAAATTAAGCACAAATAACAATGGAGCTGGGTGCAGGGTGATGAGTGATAACCCTGCAAGAAAACCAAGTGGAACAAACAAAAAATTTTCATCCCAGAACATTGCAGAGTAGAGAAGATTTATTATAGTAGAATTCACACAAGTACAATTGCTTTGTCCTCAGTTTAGACTGAATGTTGCTGAAAGAAGGAACCCATCATACTCATGGAAGCATCGTAAGTAAATGTAGAAAATGGGTTTACAACCATAAATTGCACTAGGAATCTCAGTTATAAATGTTTGGGATAAACCCATCATCCTCATGGAAGCATCGTAGTACCAAAGCCTATCTTTATCTTTTGATGCTATAAAAAGCCCAACTTCTCCTTTTTTACTGATCTGTTTAATAGTAAAAAACTTTAGATCCAGAAAATTTCAAATATTTGATGGCATCGAAACATGCCCCAGTAGTAAAGGTTTCAAAACCCAAGTAAAATTTTAAGGCCTAACAAAAAATCAGAAGGTTACACCATATGAAATTAAAAGCATGCCATTAATCTGAGCAACCTATTGCAATGTATTATCCATGACATTAAACCAAAGTTAAAAGGTCAGTGAACAATCTTTATTTACAACATGACATAAAAAAAAGAAAAGCACGGCCATGATACATATGATCAGCTTTTTCTTCATTGTTGTATGATTTAAACAATACTCCTTTAAATTTGTTCTCTCTATTTTTAAAGGACTTTAAATTTGTTAACTCGAGGGTGGTATTTCTCTCATGCTTGATAGATTTCTCTACATTGACCTTCAAACACAATATGCATTGGTGCATTTTTTTTTATATACCTGCAATTATACAAATCACTTGATTAATGCATTATAAATGAATAATGTGTATCATAAATAATTGTGAATTACAAAAAAAATATAAATTAAGTAAATTTAATTTAATTTAGTACAACTTAGTTAAAATAAACGCTCTTTCATTACCTAATGTAGTTCACTTAGTTCCATAGATATTGTGCCCTCTTCCTGTGCTCCAATATTGAGATGCATCAATAGGTAATAAGATGAATGACATCAAATGACATACACAACAATGAGCTAAATGGTATCAGACAACATACAAAGTAAGTTCAGAGTTCCTTTTCAGCAAATAAGAATATTAGACCTAGATTACCAAACAATCAACATCACAACGAGAAATATCAGTAGACTAACCATCTTCTTGACCTATGTCACATGGGTGCGGGTGCGGGGATGCGGCACTCTAAAAAAACATGGGTGCAGGGGTGCGGCAAAAAAAAATGGGTTTGGATCCGTGTCGAATTCGGATCCAAACCTGATAAAACATGTTACATGCTTTAAATAAGCACGCAGGGTAGGGTTTCATTCGTGAAACCCTTCCCCCCACGCTGCTCACTCTCTCTCCTCGCTCGCCTTCTCCCCCCGCCGTAGGCTCCATCTCTTCCGTTCATTTTCTGACCACTTGATGCCAGCAAGCTCCATGCTCGGCGAGCCCCCCTCCGGCCCCCTTTCAGGTGAGTTCCCTCTTGCCTCTCTCTTTCCTCGTTGTCTTCTTCTTTTTCAGGCGAGCCTCCATCGACGTCCTTTTTTTTTTACATAAATGATCCTAGGTGCGTTGATCGCACCCGCGTCGCGTCGACGCGGGTGCGGCACCTGGTTAGCCGAATCCCTGTGACATAGTTCTTGACTAATCAAACTAACATATGAGCTTGGTATAATCTAATTAAAAAAGACTTCATAAATATTTAGCAATAATCACGAAAAAAAAATAAAGCATAAATTGGAGAACAAAACATGAGATGAAAAATGTCTTAATGTACTATTGCATATATTATAAGAAACAAAGATGCTAATACATGAGTTGGAGATCTATAAAATCAAAGGAATGTTTGGGGAAGCTCACTCGCATGGGGCAACAACCATGATTAGGAAATCTAATTGCAATTAACAAACAACCTTATAGGCTGATTACTTGAAATATGCAAATTCTAATAAATGAAATAAGTTACATGGTGCACAAAGTATAAGGGTTTGCATAGTAAAGGTAAATTCCTGTATAATCGTCATCATTTTCCACATCCAACAAAAGAAAAGGGCATATATTTGATTTCAATTTTACAGTTCATACAAATAAGGTGTTTTTTCTGAAGAAAATAAAATAAAAACCTATCATATTGGAATAATTAGCAAAAAAAAAAAAGGCAGAGAGGCGAGAGGTCACTGTGTACACAAACAGGAAAACAAAAATTCGTAATTAAGCAAGATTATATACCATAAAAATTGGAGAATAATTGTAGAAAAAATACAGAAAATCACATAAATAAGACTAAAACTCCAAGATATTTATTCATTGTTCATACATGAGCTTTTGTCCAGCATAACCCAAACAAAATGAGGAGCTCATCATCTATGCACCGACCCCACACAATTCTTATGAAAGCGATTCCAAAATTGCAGCAAGCCATTATATTTAGACCATATAAATAAGATCACCCATGATATTTACTCATACCATGATCATCACATGATCCAAAAACGGAAAAAAAAGGCTAAAGCTATTAAGATGCATTCAGTACTCAAATAATACTTCTCAAACAAAATCTATCCAAAAAAATACTAAAAAAAACAGAGAGGGACCTTCGGCTAGAGAGAGGGAGGCGAGGGCGGAAAAGGGGACATTAGGTTGGCCCCTTTTAAGGGCAAGAGAGAGGGAGGTGTCACTCGGTTGGCCCCTTTGCTGGCAATCGAAAACTCAGTAGAGAGAGAGAGAGAGAGAGAGAGAGAGAGAGAGAGAGAGAGAGAGAGAGAGAGAGAGAGCACCTCTAGCCCATAGACGAAAAAAATGCTGACCACCGGAAGGAACACTACGGTCCACGACGAGCACAGAATTAGTATGGAGGAGGAGACACAGAAGAGTTCTGAGCCTATTTTTTTTCTTCCTTCTCTTGTTTTTAAAACCCATTGGCGTCCGACTCAGTTAACGAGAGGGATAAGGCTTCCGTCTTGCTGCCGTTACCACTGGCCACACATCAAGCAACCAAGGGATCACTGCACAAAACAAAGCGCAATCACATTGCACTCGATCTGGACTCAGACAGAACACTGACCTAAAGCTGTAAACACCTACCAAAGGTGAAGAACAACTGAGCCATGAAGGTGAAGAAAAGGTGGATGAGAAAAAAAGAGGGTCGTGTGAATTATGAAAAGTAGAGCCCACAGTGAGAATCCATTGTTTCTGCTATGAGAAGCTAAGTTATATCAAAGAATAACATTTATGAGTCTGGCAGCAACTCCTACCAAAGGAAGAGAAAGGTGTGTTAGAGGTCATTTTCTTTTATTACACAGGTTGCTTGTGAGATTAGTTCCATTGATAGTTGTAGGTACTACTTTACAATAAGCACAAGAACGACCTGCTTCACCAAATGAGCAGAGCCCTTGTGTCTTTTAGTCTTGCTTTTCTACGGTAGCATAATCTTTCTTGAAATTGTTATTGCATAGATCTATCATAAGTTTACAAAAGTGCTCAAGGTAACATTCAAGACCCAGACACCTACCATATAACTTTGAAATTTATTAAGGCAACAAAATTTGGCGAAAGATCTATACATGGTTTTCTCTATCTAAGATCTATGGTGGAATAAATCTAGCTTTGTATTGCCTTGGATTTGAAGTGTTATAAAACGTAGCCAGATGGGGTTTACGATAAAATCAAGTCCAATGAGCACTGGATATAAAGATGGTATATATAAAAAACCTACCCTTTTGGCAATTGGCTCTAGGGCTGGAAAACGAGACAAGCAGCTCATTTAGATAAATGAGCCGAGCACGAACAAGAGAAGCTCAGCTTCACTCACCTCACCTCGTGTAGGTTTGTTTTACATATTATATTATACATATATGTAATTTGCATATATTGTATATATTTTATATATTATGAATCTTTAAAAAACAATTTTTCTTAAAAACAAGTCAGCTCTCGGCTTGGATTGTGACGAGCTCACCAGCAAAGCCCGAGCAGGGTATTATACCCTTATTCAGAGCTCGAACATCCCAAGCTCGGGTACGTTCGTGTGTAAAGGGCTTGGCTATCCAGATTTCGTTCAGTCTTATCAACTTGCTTATGCCCATGACGAGAGAGAGAACATTCACCATTCAACATTACCAAAATACATCCAACAGAATATTGGATGGGAGAGACAAAAGAGAAACATAAGAGCAAAACAACTACAATCTAGATGGTGATTGTGCATAGATCAGAGTACAAGCCGATCAGCCCCTCCCCCCTACTATGTAACTTAAGAGCCAGATACACATCAGACATGACCCGTTGCCGAAGCCTTCCGAAATCGAATTTGATGCCCCTGAAAAAGATGTCGTTTCTTTCAGTCCATATGACCCACCATGCTGAAAGCAACCAAACCCGCCACAATAATCTCCATTTTTTTTTGTGTCGTACAATCCTGGGACCAAGCAAGAGGTCCCGAATAACGGAGCACGGACGAGTTTGAACAAGTGGCGCACCCCAAGTTTGAAAAAATAAGTCTAGAACGACCGGGCAGAGCCAAAATAGGTGAGTCGTGTCCTCTACAGCCTTCTCGCAAAGAACGCACATGCTTGGAAATTGAATCCCCCGTTTCCTGACATTAATTTGGGTTTGAACACGATCAAGAGCCACAAGTCACGCCAAAGCTTTTGCCCTTGGAGCTGGCCCCTTACCCCACATACAATCACTGGGAAACCAGTCCATCCCGGACGGCAACAAGGAATGGTAAACTTGCTTAATGGAGAACCTATCTCCGCTCGCCATGGCCCAGTGAAGCCACGACAGGCCATGGACCGGCCTAAGATCTCTGCCACTGAAGGATCGAAGTGTCTTCCTCCACTCCAGCCAGAGGGACGAGTGACACACTGAACTGGGTGTGGAAAGAAGGGATTCATGTAGACTACCATATTTTTGCCTAACAAACATAGCCCAAGAAGATTGAGATGTGGAAGCTTCTCAAGCCCACTTCAAGACTAAAACGATGCTCCTCTTTCTCAGAGCTGGAATCTTCAAGCCGCCTCGCTGCCTCGGGAGAACGATCTGTTGCCAAGAAACAAGCGGGTACTTTTTGTGCGACACATTGCCAGCAAGCTCCATGCTCGGCGAGCCCCCCTCCGGCCCCCTTTCAGGTGAGTTCCCTCTTGCCTCTCTCTTTCCTCGTTGTCTTCTTCTTTTTCAGGCGAGCCTCCATCGACGTCCTTTTTTTTTTACATAAATGATCCTAGGTGCGTTGATCGCACCCGCGTCGCGTCGACGCGGGTGCGGCACCTGGTTAGCCGAATCCCTGTGACATAGTTCTTGACTAATCAAACTAACATATGAGCTTGGTATAATCTAATTAAAAAAGACTTCATAAATATTTAGCAATAATCACGAAAAAAAAATAAAGCATAAATTGGAGAACAAAACATGAGATGAAAAATGTCTTAATGTACTATTGCATATATTATAAGAAACAAAGATGCTAATACATGAGTTGGAGATCTATAAAATCAAAGGAATGTTTGGGGAAGCTCACTCGCATGGGGCAACAACCATGATTAGGAAATCTAATTGCAATTAACAAACAACCTTATAGGCTGATTACTTGAAATATGCAAATTCTAATAAATGAAATAAGTTACATGGTGCACAAAGTATAAGGGTTTGCATAGTAAAGGTAAATTCCTGTATAATCGTCATCATTTTCCACATCCAACAAAAGAAAAGGGCATATATTTGATTTCAATTTTACAGTTCATACAAATAAGGTGTTTTTTCTGAAGAAAATAAAATAAAAACCTATCATATTGGAATAATTAGCAAAAAAAAAAAAGGCAGAGAGGCGAGAGGTCACTGTGTACACAAACAGGAAAACAAAAATTCGTAATTAAGCAAGATTATATACCATAAAAATTGGAGAATAATTGTAGAAAAAATACAGAAAATCACATAAATAAGACTAAAACTCCAAGATATTTATTCATTGTTCATACATGAGCTTTTGTCCAGCATAACCCAAACAAAATGAGGAGCTCATCATCTATGCACCGACCCCACACAATTCTTATGAAAGCGATTCCAAAATTGCAGCAAGCCATTATATTTAGACCATATAAATAAGATCACCCATGATATTTACTCATACCATGATCATCACATGATCCAAAAACGGAAAAAAAAGGCTAAAGCTATTAAGATGCATTCAGTACTCAAATAATACTTCTCAAACAAAATCTATCCAAAAAAATACTAAAAAAAACAGAGAGGGACCTTCGGCTAGAGAGAGGGAGGCGAGGGCGGAAAAGGGGACATTAGGTTGGCCCCTTTTAAGGGCAAGAGAGAGGGAGGTGTCACTCGGTTGGCCCCTTTGCTGGCAATCGAAAACTCAGTAGAGAGAGAGAGAGAGAGAGAGAGAGAGAGAGAGAGAGCACCTCTAGCCCATAGACGAAAAAAATGCTGACCACCGGAAGGAACACTACGGTCCACGACGAGCACAGAATTAGTATGGAGGAGGAGACACAGAAGAGTTCTGAGCCTATTTTTTTTCTTCCTTCTCTTGTTTTTAAAACCCATTGGCGTCCGACTCAGTTAACGAGAGGGATAAGGCTTCCGTCTTGCTGCCGTTACCACTGGCCACACATCAAGCAACCAAGGGATCACTGCACAAAACAAAGCGCAATCACATTGCACTCGATCTGGACTCAGACAGAACACTGACCTAAAGCTGTAAACACCTACCAAAGGTGAAGAACAACTGAGCCATGAAGGTGAAGAAAAGGTGGATGAGAAAAAAAGAGGGTCGTGTGAATTATGAAAAGTAGAGCCCACAGTGAGAATCCATTGTTTCTGCTATGAGAAGCTAAGTTATATCAAAGAATAACATTTATGAGTCTGGCAGCAACTCCTACCAAAGGAAGAGAAAGGTGTGTTAGAGGTCATTTTCTTTTATTACACAGGTTGCTTGTGAGATTAGTTCCATTGATAGTTGTAGGTACTACTTTACAATAAGCACAAGAACGACCTGCTTCACCAAATGAGCAGAGCCCTTGTGTCTTTTAGTCTTGCTTTTCTACGGTAGCATAATCTTTCTTGAAATTGTTATTGCATAGATCTATCATAAGTTTACAAAAGTGCTCAAGGTAACATTCAAGACCCAGACACCTACCATATAACTTTGAAATTTATTAAGGCAACAAAATTTGGCGAAAGATCTATACATGGTTTTCTCTATCTAAGATCTATGGTGGAATAAATCTAGCTTTGTATTGCCTTGGATTTGAAGTGTTATAAAACGTAGCCAGATGGGGTTTACGATAAAATCAAGTCCAATGAGCACTGGATATAAAGATGGTATATATAAAAAACCTACCCTTTTGGCAATTGGCTCTAGGGCTGGAAAACGAGACAAGCAGCTCATTTAGATAAATGAGCCGAGCACGAACAAGAGAAGCTCAGCTTCACTCACCTCACCTCGTGTAGGTTTGTTTTACATATTATATTATACATATATGTAATTTGCATATATTGTATATATTTTATATATTATGAATCTTTAAAAAACAATTTTTCTTAAAAACAAGTCAGCTCTCGGCTTGGATTGTGACGAGCTCACCAGCAAAGCCCGAGCAGGGTATTATACCCTTATTCAGAGCTCGAACATCCCAAGCTCGGGTACGTTCGTGTGTAAAGGGCTTGGCTATCCAGATTTCGTTCAGTCTTATCAACTTGCTTATGCCCATGACGAGAGAGAGAACATTCACCATTCAACATTACCAAAATACATCCAACAGAATATTGGATGGGAGAGACAAAAGAGAAACATAAGAGCAAAACAACTACAATCTAGATGGTGATTGTGCATAGATCAGAGTACAAGCCGATCAGCCCCTCCCCCCTACTATGTAACTTAAGAGCCAGATACACATCAGACATGACCCGTTGCCGAAGCCTTCCGAAATCGAATTTGATGCCCCTGAAAAAGATGTCGTTTCTTTCAGTCCATATGACCCACCATGCTGAAAGCAACCAAACCCGCCACAATAATCTCCATTTTTTTTTGTGTCGTACAATCCTGGGACCAAGCAAGAGGTCCCGAATAACGGAGCACGGACGAGTTTGAACAAGTGGCGCACCCCAAGTTTGAAAAAATAAGTCTAGAACGACCGGGCAGAGCCAAAATAGGTGAGTCGTGTCCTCTACAGCCTTCTCGCAAAGAACGCACATGCTTGGAAATTGAATCCCCCGTTTCCTGACATTAATTTGGGTTTGAACACGATCAAGAGCCACAAGTCACGCCAAAGCTTTTGCCCTTGGAGCTGGCCCCTTACCCCACATACAATCACTGGGAAACCAGTCCATCCCGGACGGCAACAAGGAATGGTAAACTTGCTTAATGGAGAACCTATCTCCGCTCGCCATGGCCCAGTGAAGCCACGACAGGCCATGGACCGGCCTAAGATCTCTGCCACTGAAGGATCGAAGTGTCTTCCTCCACTCCAGCCAGAGGGACGAGTGACACACTGAACTGGGTGTGGAAAGAAGGGATTCATGTAGACTACCATATTTTTGCCTAACAAACATAGCCCAAGAAGATTGAGATGTGGAAGCTTCTCAAGCCCACTTCAAGACTAAAACGATGCTCCTCTTTCTCAGAGCTGGAATCTTCAAGCCGCCTCGCTGCCTCGGGAGAACGATCTGTTGCCAAGAAACAAGCGGGTACTTTTTGTGCGACACATTCCCAGACCAAAGGAAGTGCGAAAGCAAACGGTTAATCGTCTGCTCTACTATCGTTGATATAATAGACATGCTCATTTGAAACTCTAGTAATCTGGCTAAAACATGGCAAATGAGCGTCACTCGTCCCGCAAAAGATAAATATCGAGCCTTCCAAGCCTGCAATCTCCCTTGCACCCGCTCTATGGTAGACATCCAAGTAGAAGTTCCTGCTGGCTGCAGAGAGTGCAACGATAGACCCAAGAAATTGACAGGAAGGTCGGATATTGGGCAGTTGAAGATCCTTGCAGCAGCCGATTGGAGAAGAGGGTCAGCATTGAGTAAGACTAGAGCGCACTTACTCTCGTTCAGGCGAAGGCCTGAAATTGCAGCTAAGACTTTAATAATGAAGCACAACCTAGACATTTGATTAACATTCGCATGTCCAAATATTAAAGTATCATCTGCATATTGAATTGTGTGACCAACAAAACCAGAAATGCCCAAGGATTCCAAGAAGCCTGTTTCTTCTGCCCTTTTTATGAGAATAGGTAAATCATCTACCACGATATTAAAAAGGATAGGTGCTAGAGGACAACCCTATCGTACACCTCTAGCCAACTTGAATTCTTTCACTCTCATTCCATTGATGCAAACTGATGATACGGATTTTGTGACCAACTCCTTAACCCATGCTATAAACCGGCTGCCAAACCCCATATTTGTTAGAGATTCAATCAGAAAATCCCATGCCAGACTGTCATAAGCCTTGTGAAAATCCAATTTTAGCATGAAGTGCGGTGAGCCAGTCGACTGTAAAGAGTGAAGAAGCTCAGTTGCACAAATAAAAGATCCTTGCAAACTTCGACCTGGAATAAAAGCACCCTGGTTCGGAGAAACAAGTTGATCAATGACAGCGCGCAATCGATTAGCCAACACCTTAGATATAATGCGATACAGAGCATTCATCACCGAAATCGGCCTGAAGTTGGATATGTCTGACGCCCCTTGCCTCTTAGGAATCAAAGAGATGACTGCCACATGATATGGTTTAGGCAAATTGCATTACGATAGAATTCATCGAACAAGTGGAGCAGGTCAGTTTTAACACTTGACCAAAATGCTTTAAAGAAGTCAATGTGAAAACCATCAAGTCCTGGTGCCTTTTATCCCGATAGTTCGCTAATAGCATTCGAAATCTCCACTTCAGTGAATCTAACCTGCAAAGAAACAGATTGGTTTGCCGCCAACCGCTTATTGCCCATATCGCCGATGACACCCCCGACGCCTAAGTCAGCCGAATACAACCTGGAGAAATAAGAAGTAATAGCTGGCAGACAATTGTGCGGACCAAACTGACATCCATCGATCTCGATCGAGAGTATCTGGTTCTTACTGTATTTATTTGATGCGTTCATATGAAAAAATCATGTATTATCATCGCCATTAGCCAACCATGCAACTCTTGCCCTCAACTTCCATCTAAGCTCATCTCGTGCTCTTCATTCTACAATGAGAGCAGAGAGTACGACGATATGCTCCTGCAACTGAAGCACTTGACCCTCCGGTACACCAACAAGATCGACCTGACATTGGGTCAAATCGGAGAGCTCGGCTTCCCACTGGCCGATGAACCTAAACTTGTTCAGGTTATTAAAACTTAGCCATTCCTTAATACATTTCCGAAGACGAAGAAGCTTAGCATGGATGCAGATGGCCACCCAAGATCCCGTAGCAGGTTGAGCCCACGATTGACCTACCAACTGCTGAAAGTCTGGCACCCGAAGCCACCATTCCTCAAAGAAGAACCTACGACACGCCTTGAAGCCTGCGCCCCACAAAACAGTCATTTGTCCATGATCGGACATGGTCCGTGGCAGCAGACAAGCAGTGACATCCGGAACTGCGTGAAATAGTTCTGGGGAGAGAAAAACGCGATCAAGTATCCGCAAGCAAGGGCGAGACCTCATATTTGACCACGAGAATTGCTCCCCCACATGAGGTACTGAGTAAAGTTGGTTCCGCTGAACAAACTCCTGAAACCCCCTAATGGAGGGGTTGAGAAGAACCGGTAAACTAGAATCCTGCGTGGACAACAGGCAATTGAAATCCCCTCCTAAACACTGAAGAGCTCCAAATGTAACCAGAACTCGATCCAAATCAGCCCAAAACATAGGTCGTGAAGTAGACACGACAGGACCATACACAAAGGTGAGAACAACATCTTGCAGCGACGGCAACAAGTTTGCAGAAAGGGAGATTGAATAAATACCAATATCTACTATCGCCACCTTAAGAGAAGCTTTTCAAAGAACCAGGATTCCCCCAACAAACCCAACGGACGGCTTAAAAGCATATGCCGCACCTCTCCATAAGAAAGATACCACTGTTAATGGAATATCCTTCATTTTGGTTTCACAAATTGCAAAGACATCCGGACTTTCATACCTAATCCAATTAGCTAAAAACAACTGCTTACGGGGGCAATTCATGCCTCTAATATTCCAAATACACATCTTCATGATAAATAATCAGACAACACCCTAGTACGCCTTTGCCTGGCTGAGCGTCGAACTCAGCTGGAGCCATCTGCCTGAATCTGGGCTTGCGAACGGGCCAATGATTTAGCTCTACGAAGACTATTTGTGACCCTGACCGCCGATCGTGCTCGAGGAACAATCTGTTGTTGGATCGAAGAAAGCTGCCCGATTGAAATCTGCACTCCTAGTGCCTGCACAGCCTCGACGAATGACATACCCCATATGTCAAACAAGTCATCGACCCCCTGCGACTCACCCCCTGAACTTGACGAATCTGGGCAAGATTGTGGATGCACTGGTTGCAAGCAGGAGTCCCCCGAGTTCCCCTAAACCGATGCTCCGATACCCTCCATGGGACAACCCCCGTCTTGATCGGGCAAGCAGTTCGCCGAACTCAAAAAGTGAGTTGGGTGCAGCATGCAAGGTGACAATGAGACCACGCAGGTAAAACCCAAAACATACATTGGGGCAGACCCCATGCACACCAGGACGCCTTTGCATGGTAGGAATATCGTCAGAATACGAATTGTAGAATCGACTGAACACAAGCTCCCATGATGATCGAAAAATGAACGGGCCCAGGATCCATCATGAGCGACAGATGCAACACAACTCCCAGAAGCAAGATCGTGCTGGCGGCCCAATAGTTGAAGAGGCAAACCGGATGAACATATAGAGCCCGAAGAATTCTCAACGCAAGTGGACTCACACTCCATCTCGAAAGCAGTTTTACTCATTAATTCATCAGGGCAGATGAGACAGATTGTCGGCTTGGAAGGACGCTTCTCGATGGACGCTTTAGGATACGAGCGGTATAACTCTGACGAACGACCGACATCATGGGATGGACAGACGACACTGGATGCCTTCAACGGTACCCAAAGCGAACCTATCTTAACCGCCGAAAATGAAGAGGTACCTGCCTCCATGGTACACACCTGCGCCACATCACTGAAAGATACAACAGGTCGACGAGGGTCATGGACCCGGTGCCTGGCGTGTGATGAAGGTTCCGGCATACAAGACTTGCCGGAGAGGCAAATAATATGACGAATTTTTGAACGATCCGAGCCACACCTGTGACAGAAAACTCTTGAACGGAAGTTGCGATTGAAACAGACAGTACACCACCAGTCTCCCGGCTTCGCCCGACACGTATCCGCCCATCGCCTAAGGCTGCAGAAAGAAGGTTGCCACGTCGGCCAAACCAGATTCCACCCCTCTAGTACATCCTTGTTAGAGTAGGGTCGAAAGAAAGGAGCATTGAGCGACCCTTGAATCTCATTTTCTTCCAAAGCTTCCCTGTGAAGAGACTTGACAAACCACCAAACATCCCTTATATCAAGCTCTCGTCGACACAAACCGCGGACCAAGAACCCAGATAATGATGCAAAGAATCCCTGAGATAGCCTAAACGGGACCCTAACCGAAACTCCCCACTTCTGGAGCGACACCGCGAAGGCCCAAGCATTAATACCCTTCGCTAACTCCAAGAGAGTTTTTTTGTTGTGCGAAATTGACTGACTACACGAGAGACTCCAAAATCGATCCGACCCCCGCAACTTGCCTCTCATCATCAGCAAAGAGAGAGAGAGAGAGAGAGAGAGAGATAAAGTTACCCTGCTGCTTCGACAAGGATGCCTTCGTGATGAAGGCGCAGAAGGATCTGAAGGCGGTAGACGAGAAACCTTTTCTCTCGAACAGGAACAGGGAATCCACCAGAGCTCTTTGGGCACCGAGGGACGCAGCGACGAGACGGTGGGGTTGGTGGTGCAGTCGAGGCTGAACGGTCTCCTGGCTGAGGATGACGCGTTGTAAGGGCGTGAGGTGCTTTAATTTAAAAGGGGAAACTAGGCATGACTGCTAGGGTTTTTCATAGAGAAAGAGTGCGGTACGGAGAAATGCACCGGTTGGAGAAGTCATCGGAATGTTGGTGTGGACTGGGGGTGGTCGGATGGATTGCCCGACGACCCAATCGAAAGAGGGGGGGTGGGGTGACACGGGAAACAGAGGGGAATCAACACCGAGAGATTTAGGGATCTGCTGGCTTGGTGGAGGATGATGGGGAAGTGGGGTGGCACCGGCCGGAAAGCACCGGTGGCCGGAGGAGGAACCGGATGAGAGGGGGAGGGGGGGGAAGTGGTGTCGGGTGAGGGTTTCACTTAGATCAGTGGTTTACAGCAGCCCTCAGATGGAAATACACGATGGCTTCTGGTAGATGATGAAGGAAGAGAGAGTAGGGGAGAAAGGGTAGTTGGCAAGACGGAGAGAGAGAGAGACAGAGGAAAAGGGTAATCTTCCGGAAGCTTGTTAGTGAGAATGCATCTTCCGGGCAAAGCAGTGGCCGGTTGTGCGAATGAGGGAGATGGTGCTGGTGGTTTTCACTCAGGTGGCTGGGAGGAGGCAGAACGTCAAGGGAGGAAGGAGATGGGAGAGAGAGAGAGAGAGTACTATATCATAAACAATATAGGAAAGCAACGGATAAAGTAATTTAATTGGTGAGTGTGGAGAGTTTTTAGTCCTATATCGAAGAGCGTGGAGGAAACGACGGTCCCATGCGGTTATAAATATGGGCCGCTGTCCGTCTTGAAATCTTGCCTTAAACTAATGAGTAAGGAAAACAAAGTGAGCGGTGAGAGCCGTTCACAGCGCCTCTCATGCGATGCGCAATAATTTATGGAGGGGCTATAGGCTGGCCGGGCGTTGACGCTGCTTACTTTGCAGAACTCACCCGAGCGGGCCTCCCACCCAACCCCCCCCCCCCAATACCTTTATTCAAATCTTTCTACTGACAAAGTCGTCAAAACCATTATAATCTCGGTTAATACCATCCTGAATACCGCCCCAGTCACTCACTCTCTCTCTCTTAACCATCTCATTTAGAATTCATTCTCAATTCATATTTTCATGTCGGTGTTCTTTCCTTCTTTTCTCATTATTCCTTCCGTTATTTATATGCCCTGTTTGATCAAACCACATTCTTAGTAGGAAGAAACAAGCCATGTAATCTCTAGTTTCAGGCTTTCAGCCCTTTCACCAACCTTTTCTAGACGAGTTCTACGGGCAGTGTCGATTAATACTAGACCGGTGGACTACCTCTTTGGCAGCAAGAACGAGCAGTGACTTCCTTTCTCCTGAAATCGAGCCTTCACATCAGGATTCGCCTTATGGGGGCAGAGAGGAGTTTGTTTTGGACACACCCACTTATTCGAAAAAATTGGGATAAGCTGGGAGATGGCGGTGTGCTGCCACGAGGTGGTATCCAAGTTTTTCTTGTTCTTTCTAGACAAGTGGTGCCTTGAATCCCTCGGAAACCATGATTGGGTTTCGGCATACCCGAGTCAATGTGCGTGCTTATCCTAATTCAAGCAGCATAGGCAGTTGGAGCCATGGCTTTTGCTCCCGTTAACTAGGGGTGATTGAAAGAAAGCCCTCTTTTTCTCTCATTGTTATGCTGCAGCTGCAGCCTTCATTGGAATATTGTGTTGTTTGAGATTCCTTGTGCTGTTTCTTGGAATTTGAATCTTGTTCAGGTTGAGCTGCTTTCTTTTGTTGTGTCAGATTTCTGTTGAGCAAGCACACCCCCTTAATGATACCATGTTTTTCTTTTTCTTCTTTGGGAAGAATTGCATGTACAAGTAACCTGGTTTCTATTGGAAGTTGTTGACAACTGGATTTTTTTCTAATTAGTAACATTCTATGTGCAATTTCTTTTTTCGGTAGCTTAGTGGAGGATTTCCTGGTGCAAGATTTAGTTGTTTTTCTGGAATGCCCGAACTGAATCAGGTACATGAACATTACTTAACTTGACCTTTCTGCATTTGAATAGTGTTTCTGAAATTATGTCCTCTCTGTTTCTATCAGTTTATATTTCTCTTCTTGTTAGAGCTCGGTATTATCAGATTTTGAACTTCTTTGTTTAGTTCGGCTTATCAATAATCTGTGACATGAGAGATGGTCATGGTGGCCATGACTTTTTCCAGTTCTTTATAACAGTGGATTCATCACTTACTAGTTGACTCTACTTACAGTTTCAGATCAGTAATGGAAAACTAGGTTGAATAGGCTGCCTTGGGGCATGAATTGTTGGTAGAACTAGAAACAAATAGCTTAGTGAGAAAAAGAAAACTCAAAAGGAGGTGCTTGGTGCCTTATAATCAGTGTGATTAATGCATGCATACTTGAAAATAAAAGTAATTGATTTTGGGGATCAAACTTTCTCTCGCGAGTATACAACAACAACAACAAAAACAACAACAACAACAACAACAACTACGCCTTCATCCCAAAACAATTGGGGTCGGTGATATGAACCAACAAAGAAAATCATTCTGGGTCTTCCACATGAATCCTTCTCCTCCAATCATTTCTATCCAATGCCATGTCCTCGGTGAGGTTCAAAGCATTCATATCCTTTCCTATCATCTCCATCCAAGTCTTCCTAGGCCTACCCCTACCCCGACCTCTTTTAACTAATATATTTTCCCATTTCTCCATCATTCTAACTGGAGCATCATTAGGCCTTCGCCGAATATGTCCAAACCACCGTAAACGATTCTCTCTCATCTTATTTTCAATGGGTGCAACACCTACCTTCTTACGTATCTCCTCGTTCTGAATCTTATCTTTTATTGTATTTCCACACATCCATCTAAGCATACGCATCTCAGCTACACTCATTTTTTGAATATGATGTCTCTTGGCAGCCCAACATTCCGTACCATATAGTAAAGCGGGCCTAATAGTCGTCCTATAAAACTTTCCCTTCAACCGCAATGGCATTCTACGATCGCACAACACTCCAGTTGCACTTTTCCATTTCATCCACCCAACCTTTATCCTATGATTTACATCTCCATCACTTTCTCTCTCGAGTATGCTTGTGAAAAATTTATATATTATATAGACCAAGGGAAATTTTCCTATTGGCATGATGATTAAAATCTAATGTTGCAAAAGAATAGCATCAATACAAAGGCATTGCTCCAGCCATTACATTATGAGATTATGGAGACTCTGTGCTTCAGAACATATAAAGAAGATTTGGGGACCATAAGACAGATTACTCATGCATGTAAATTGATGGTCAACTGTTAGGCACTTGTTTCTAAGTCGAAATGCATCTGTCTTCCTCCTTGAGCATTAAATTAGTTATGTTGAGCCATTGTAGGTTGTTCCCCATTAGTAACAACATCATTTAATTCCACCTGTACAACAGTCGATAAATAATTTATTCGAGTTAAAAGTTGCTCTACTCTCAGGCATTAAAAATTAGAAAACAAGAATCCATAAAATTTGGAAAAAATTTAAGATAACGTAACTTTTTTGGCATAATTCATCAAAACAGCTAACATTAGTCCCCAAGGTTTTGCAGAAAACCATGTTCGATCCTATGTCACACGGACTCGGCTAAGGAGGTGCCGCACCCGAGTCGACACGCCCCGACACGGGTGCGGACTCGGGTGCGGCTTCGGACTCGGCCCGGACTCGGTCAACGCCGAGTCGGACTCGGTCAACGAGTCCAGGCCGAGTCCGCCCACATTTTGGACTCGGTCAACTTTGACCGAGTCCAAAAATGTCCCTAAAAAACTATTTTTTTATATTTTTTATTTAAAAAAAAATATATAAAAAAAGACACTGTGACTGTGCACAGTGCACAGTCTGTGACTGTGCACAGTGCACAGTCTGTGACTGTGCACAGTGCACAGTCTGTGCAGTGTGCACTGTGCACAGTCTGTGACTGTGCACAGTGCACAGTGCTGTGCCTGTGCACAGTCACAGTCACAGTCTGTGACTGTGCACAGACACCTGTGGCATTTTAAAAATAAAATAAAATAAAATTATATATATATATATATATATTTTGCCGAGTCCCCGTGTCCAAAAATTTTAAAATTGTGCCGCACCCGTGTCGCACCCGCACCCATGTGACATAGGTTCGATCACATTTTCTTGTTTTTTTGAGTGTCAAGCCCTATGGATATGATCCACACAGTTTGTTTAGTCAAAACATATTTTAGATTGTCCAATTGTATTGTATAACCCGATTTTTGAAGTGCTTCAAAATTTTGGTCCTTGTATATGGACCATGTTGAAGGCATCTATGGGTTCAAATTCATCAAAACTTGCATCTATGAGTTTTAGCTACAGAATATGGTTCTCTAGAGTGTAGCCAATATTTTCCCCAAAATAAACTATTTTTACTGTAATTACTGCTAACCTATCTTCTGTTGGTACAAAGGCATTACTTTTTCACCTTCCAGCAATCAAGATGTATTTTATATGCCAACCTGAGTTTGGAGGTCAATCAATTAGATGGATAACAATTTGATATATTCCTCCCTTAATTTTTTATCTTATTTTTTTTATTTATCCCTAAAATGCATTAATTTTTATATCATCATTATCCCATGCCACAACAGTTTGGTTCAACTTAGGGAAAGAGGCATCAAACTTTGGAGGAGAAGAGAGGGTGATTGATAAATTGTTAAAGGTCATATTTTTAATGTCAAAAAAATTTCATAGATTTTTTTATTAACCATAACTAATGGTAGGTGCATTTTTCCCTTTTCCCTAATCTAAATAATCTTTCAGTTCATTCAAACTACCAAGGATCAAATTCTCTAACGATTAGAGATGGATAAAGTTTACCTATTCTTCACATTGGTTCCTCTGAGTTCAAAAATGGTTTGTACTTAAGTCTCTGGCATACATCGCATCGCCCCATAACCTATCAAACCTATTTTTTCATCTCCTTCCATGCAAACTTTTGACTTGAATATCGATAAGTCTGTTGGACTCCTTCATGTCCTATTGTGGGAGTTGCGTGGTACTGATCTATGAAAAGAGTCGTAAGACCAAATTTGGGAGAAACTACTATCCGCCCACGGTGCATCACCAAATTCTTCCAGAGTCAAACCCGGGAGTCTCCCCTCTCTGAATCAGCACTGTGACTTTAGAGATGAAGTAGTGTACCACACACTCCCGTTGGAGATCATACAAGAACAAGAAAGTGACTGTCGTCATGCTGTGACACGTTAACTCGTCCTCGTATCCCCACTGCGAGAGGACATCAACCACTTGATTACTGCCCCCCTTGTGGTACTGGATCTCAAAGTCTTACTCGAGAAGCTTTATGACCCACTTCTGCTGAGTGAGAGTGCTCACCCTCTATTTGAGCATGAACTTGAGACTCCTATGGTCTGTCCTGACTACAAATGACAACCAATCAGATACGTCTGCCATTTGTCCACAACCAGGATGATGGCCATGAACTTCTCGTATATGGACAAGTCTCGCTTTCTAACTATGATGACCTTGCTGAAATAGGCTAGGGGGGTGTTCTTGTTGCATGAGAACAACCCCTATACATAGCTCGAATGCGTCGGTCTCAACCACAAAGGTCTTTGTGAAATCTAGTAAGGACAACACGGGCGCCTGAGTTATGGCCTCCTTTAGGGACTCAGAAGGTTGTGGTTGCCTTGGGGCTCCAATCGAAGGCACCCTTCTTCAGTAGGGAGGTCTGGGGGTGGGCGATCTGAAAATGCCCCTAAATAAATTTTTGGTAGTACCCGATAAGGCCGAGAAATCCCTACAGTCCTTTGAGAGACTGAGACATCCCCAATCATCAGAGTTAGGGGACAGGGTTACCAATTATTATTCTAGGTAGTAGATCCCACAAATATTTGTAGAAATTTGGATGCATCCCCCGTTTATTCCTACCTCTAGAGAATTCTCTCTCGGTCTCTGAAATCGTTCCCTTTAGAGTGGACTCAGTTAATCGTTTGAGTTATAAATTTATATAAAATAATAAACCCTCGAACGGTCTTAGTTGTTTATACGTTTTGTCCTTTGAGTACTCACATGTCAATAATTATCGAAACAAGATTATAATGTTTACTCTACTTCTTCGAACTAGAAGTGATACACCGCTTATATCAATCTGTGGTTCATTCAAATTGATTACGACTAATGTGAAATATGATAATGCATATGTTAGTCTTGTTCTCTTGTCTGATGTTGTTGCATCTACGAGGCTTTCATGAGTCTGACCCATTTTATGGGATACAGGTGCCGATTAGACAAATGCTACAAGCGATGGTGCGATGATGCGATGACGTGATGATATCAAATAATCCACTCACTCTGTTGTTCACTCCTGAGCACATTTTATAATTTTGTATAAGGACTTTTGTATAACACTATTTCTATTTAAAACCTTGTTTTGAATCTTCATGGTTTTGCATGGGTGTTTAAAAATGCATACCCAAATCCAAGATATTTAGGGACCCAATTTATTGGCTAAAATTTTTTAATCTACCCAAGGTTCGTTGACTTATTCTTTTCAAATATTGTTTTCGTTGAACTACCATTTTTAACTATGAAAAATGATTGATTATTAAAATTTTATTTTTTTTCTAAAATTTACAAGTTCAGAATTTTGAGGCATTACTATAATGCTTGTAGATTTTCTACAGTTATTAAACAAATGAATGATAAAAACAAAAGCAATATATATATCAAGAATTTATTCAGTAAGTAACCCTAGTTAAATTTCGCTGACAAAATTTCTTTAAGGAGGGAAGAATATAAATCTCGTGAATTTTCGATAATATTTATGAAGAATAAAATAAAATTTAATGTTAAAATATTATTTGAACTTAAGATGAGATTTAATTATAATTCGAACTTTAATTTAGAATTGAAATGAATCTCAAACTGAGAATTTATTTTGAATTGAGTTTTGATTTTTAATCGAAATTCAATGAGACTCCAAATTCAAATGCACACTCAATAATACAGTGGAATAGTATATTTGAAAATTGATTAGACTTTGGGCGGGTTATAATAATACAACTACACACACCACTGGGTTTTAAAAATTTAATTAAGGAAATTAATGGAAACTAATACTCAATTAAATTCAGAATTTGCATGTCTTAACAAAATCCAACTTAATCAAATATATCCCAAAAAGAAGCTAGATTATCCGGGAAAGTAGAACGATGTTGATCCGTCTGACACGATCGAGCAACCCGCCATCACACCAACTTATGCATTATCTAAAAAATATTAAAGTAGGGGGCATTAATCCACAACCCCAGTAGGTTACACCAAAACACATAAACACGGATATAATCCAAATACAAGAGATAAACATTGACACATTTTCCGATAAATGACTAAATCGTGCAATACAGTATATCAAGATAAGCATAATTTACATTTTCATAATCAATCATGTTTGCAGTCAAATTTTAGAACAATTATTCTACAATGTATAAATCTAAAGTAAACAAACAATTCATCTTAAACCCTACAATCATGCACAAGCTGAAATAATGACAGTGATTACATACTTAATGTTTTGTTTATCTTTTCTAGCCCTTAAGGGTACACATTCAAGGTTTTTAACTCCGATTCAACCAATCCAATGAGGTATCTGTTATGCCATGCAATTCATTAGCCTTATTGATTAAAAGAATCCACCAACTCCCTTCGGAGATTTTCATTGGAGCGGTCCGTGACTGAGAGAACTTTTAATGGTCTATACGGAATCGATTCCTACTCTACAGAGATTCAAACCATATCACCTAAGACACACGATAGTCCAACCCCTCTACGACCAACGACTGTGGACCCACAGAGGCGCCTAGCTCTCCAAAAGCAACAATGGTCATCCAGTCAAGTGTCACACCACCCTTTCCAAGGTGGTCCCAGGTTTGAATGGGTCATTAGGTATTATTTAATATTAAACTCATAAATTATATTTCAAGTACTCTCAACACACGAGCCCACTAACTCAAGCTTCACTCAGGGAGACTCTATAACACAAGTTGTCTTTAACCCATTCAAACTCCATCTCTGGGTAACTTTGAGCATGATGTCTTTGAGGCAATTATGTGATTATATGCATGTTTGTCTAGTCATTTCATTCCTTGGTGCTTTACAAGCACCCATGAGTCCCACCCATGAGTCATTTCATTCGTCATTTCACAAGTACTCGATAGGGGTACTTGTTATTTTCCTCTTTTTTTGTATTTATTTTTGCACTTTCTTTTTTTCTTTTTACCCACATAAGGGGCCCCACCATTGAGTCTATGGGGCCCCCAACGGTCACATTTGTGATAATGTGATCGTTGGGGGCTCTCAACGACTCCATGGGGAGCCCCCTTTGTGGCTCTTCTTTTAAGGCCATAAGGCCACCCTTACTCTCTTTTTGTATATATAGGGGTGAACCCCTCCTATATTCTTCATTCTTGAGAGCTCTTTCTCTTTTCAATAAGAGATATTTATATTTTTATGTTGTGTTGTCCCGTTGTGGATTTGGGTGTCATCTCTTTTGTCTGTCCATTGGTGGACATTGTAAGTGCTTATAGCACTCTTTGTTTTTCCGCATATCTCATTACACTAATGTGCACTGGGCTGCAGTGAAAAGAATTTTAAGATACTTGAAAAGTACTTTGACGTTTGAGTTATAAGGCCGTCCAGAGCCAAGAATCTTTTTGTATACACTGATGCTGACTGGGCCTAATGCTCAGATGATCGTAAGTCAATAGGAGGGTATGCCATTTTCTTTGGTCCAAATTTAATATCATAGAGTTCAAAGAAGCAGTCCAGTGTATCCAGATCCAACATTGAATCAAAGTACAGGGCCTTGGCTGACGCAGTAGCAGAAGTTATGTGGATGAAATACCTTTTACAAGATCTTAGTAGCTGTTTAACTGAAGTTCCCAATATTTGGTGTGATAATGTAGGTGCATCTCTTCTAGATCATCCAGTGTATCATAACAGGTGCAAACATGTGGAAATTGATCTTCATTTTATCAGAGATAGAATTGCTAAACACATGTTATGTGTGAAGTGCATCTCCTCAAATGATCAAATTGCAGATATATTTACCAAACTGCTGAGTTTAAACCGCTTCAAATTCTTGTGTAGCAAACTCAACATTGGGTTTGGTATGTTGAGTTTGAGGGGGCGTGTTAGAGAATCGGGTTCTCAAGATCGGCATGCAAGAGCTGATCCAATACAGGAAGCGGGCCTAAAACCCGCCCCAGTTCAGGTTGCCAATTGTGAGGCTCGTAGTAGAGATCTCAAGAGCTGTGTTAGTTTGGAAACTCTTGAGCATGAAGATGACAGTCATGACTTTCCAAGCAATAGAGAAGGAAGTTGCCAAGCTCTCAAGAGTCCTAATATTGTTAAGAATCCCACTCTCATTTGGAAAGAGGTTGACGTCATTATGCCTGCATATGGAAAGTTATCTAATGTAACCTCTATGTATAAATTCATGAGAAATAAAATTGAAAAAGGCTGAGAGAGAGAGGTCAGCCATTACCGTGGATATACGTCACTCTAACCAAACCACATAAAATCAAGTTCTTTTGGTGTGTGCTTTATCGTGTTCATGTGGCTGCATCTTCTCCTGAACCATGTTTTTGCAACTGTATCTTTTTATCAATTTACTATGGTTATGAAAAAAATTGTGATATGGATATAGGGAATCACTCAAGTTCTTTCCATTATACACAGCCAACATCAGCCATGGTTGAATGGCATGGAGCTACTTGAAGATCAACAGAATCAGCATGTTCTCTGAACTGGACTTGATGGGTATTTTATGTACTTGTTATTCTTTGTTTTGGCACTTAGAGCTTTTGTATGTTACACAAAGAAGTCCGGTAGAGTGCCAGTAAAGTTGCAGCTAATCTAATTCTTCTGTTCCAGTTGTAACCTAGTCTTTCAGTGGAAACCAAACATGTTTACCCATTGAAGTTTATTGCTTATCAGCTAAATTACCAGGATATGTGGTGAGGGAAATTTTGATATCATGTTCTTTATGGGAATTTTTGGGACTCGAGTTAAATGAAGCATCTTGCTGCTATGAATTTCACTAAGCTGGTGGCCTAACAACAGAACAAAGGCCAACACTGCGCAATGTGGTCCATCCTGATGAACTTAAGTCTGGTCCCAACTTTCTAGTTTAATTGCTGGTGGAACCCTCTTTGGCTGCTTCTAAGCTTTGTCCTGTCTCTGGAAGTATGCATGTGCTGGGTACTATTATCAGTCATGCTTTTCTAGTGTAGACCTCATCATGGTCCTAGAGTTGATGGGCACTGCGCTTAGGACTAACAGAAAACCCTTGAAAAGACTGAATTTATGGGCACATTTGCTTGCATCTCATGTGGTTACATCTCATTTGATTCGAAATCATCATTCCAAATCACATACTGGACAATGTGGTTTGGAATCATGTGAAAAGTGATTTAAATAACCCCAAATGTGACTTCGAATCTCATTTCCCAATTTTCTCACGTTTGCTTGCACGTGAGCAATGGGCCAAACGAGAATGGTGAGAGTGATTCTCATTTGGGACGAAGCAAATGTGCCCTATGTATTACCAGCTTGTATTATTTTAAGCTCGACAATTTTTTTCTCCTGAACCACACATTTTAAGTTTCTGTCGCTTCATGTTCTTAATCCCAGTTTAAGAGACAAAATTGAGTTTTAACTGCATGAGCATCCGATGCCATTTTGTGTTCCAAGTCTATTAACTAGACTTTGCTTGGCTGCGAGTTGGCTTTAGTAGTTCTCTTCTCTTGTTTTTTCTGTGATAAAATTGCAATTATCACAAAAACAGATCAAGTTAGTGAAATTTACAGGACCGGCCGTGCTCTCTCTCTCTCTGCATGGAGGAGCTAAGAGACTCCTCTTCCTAACGGGTGACAACAAACTTAACCAACTGCTGCAGTGGATCGTGCCTCTCACTGAGATTAATGCCAACCGTGCATATAAACTAACCTCAGCATGGGATTCCTCCTCTGACTAAAGACTGCATCTCATCCATGCATTTCAGGAACGCAGAAGTTATGTCTAAGCAGGTTTAACTTTTCCTCCATAACCCCACAAATCCACTTCTCTTCTTCATGTTATGCATCAAAAACATTCATTTGTTGTCAATTTTTTGTTCGTAATGCTCCACATGCATGATTCTTTTTTATTACTGCATATGCTTGATTCTTCAAATCTATGAAAGGAATACAAAGCAGCAAATTAGCATGTGAAGTGAGTCTACAGAATTCCTGGGTAACAAGACAGTGAGAAGGGTTATCATCCCTTAAACAAGGCCAAAAAGAATGGTGGCTTGGGCTTTCTTTGGTTTGGTGTCTCTTCTGTTCCTACCAAACTCTCACTGGAAGGCAGGAAATCCAAGACGTTACGGCGACTGGGCAAGGGCCGAGGACCGTCCGTGCATGCGTGTGGTTAGGGGTGGCAATCGTGTCGGGTTGGCGGGTCAGCATACCTCAACCCGAACCCGACCCGTTTATTAAACGGGTCGGCTGTGGCAAACACGAACCCGGCCCGTTTAATAAACGGGTAACCCGACACGACTCGCCAACCCATTTAATAAATGGGTTGGGTCTGGTTCGCGGGTTCTCAGGTTCGCGGGTCGGGTTGACGGGTTGACCGGCCCGCCTAACCCGTTTATTAAACGGGTCAGCCGGGTTGACCGGCCCGCCTAACCCGTTTATTAAACGGGTCAGCCGGGTTGGCGGGTTGGCATACCCCCAACCCGAACCCGACCCGTTTAATAAACGGGTTAGGCGGGTCGACCCGTTTATTAAACGGGTTGGCTTAAGCCTAACCCGAACCCGCCTAAGAGTCGGGTTGGCGGGTCGTGTCAGAAATTGCCACCCCTATGTGGTGCCTGTAGCTAGCGTGGGGCAGCACGAGTTGGCTCGTAGTTTCATCTTGGTGCATGGCCCCCACGCTCACGTGAAATGGGCTGGATTGCCAATTGTAAATCTTATCAGCCCTTATCAGCCAATGATCGTTTATCTGTCACGTGGGGGTGCCATGTCCCCATCTGATGTCATCTTTTTTCTTTTTCCTATTTTTTCTTTTTTGCTTCCCCTTGTTTCTTCTCGATATCTTCTCTCCCCTCCCTATATAGTTTGGTGATCAGCCTGAGATTGCTCTGATCATATCATTCTGCGTTGTTAGTGCATCTGTTTTGTTCTCTCTCTCTCTCTCTCTCTCTCTCTCTCTCTCTCTCTCGAGTGATTGGCTCTGTTGTTGATCACAAATCACAAAAAGAGTTGTTAGCGCACCTCTCTCTCTCTCTCAAGAAGACCCATGGCTGATGACTCTGCTGCTTACATAAGGATGGTAAGCATAATAGTACTTCTATTTCCTGTTAGTTGTTTATGGGCTCTATGGTGATTGTCATGGCCATGATCATCTACATCATCCTACTCACTGGTACCCTCTACATGATAGGTGCAACATCTGATTGAGAAGTGCCTCTTGTTCCATATGAACGAAGAGCAGTGTGTTGAAACTCTTGCAAAACATGCCAATATTAAACCGGTTATCACTACTACTGGTTGGTTCCTCTGTTCTCATTTCTCAAGTTCTTTCTGCTTTCTTTCTTTCTTTGCTTTCTCTGATCATGTGCATGTTTGCCTTGTTTAGTATGGAAAGAACTGGAAAAGGAGAACAAGGATTTCTTTGAGGCCTACTCGAGAGAGAGGGAGCATCGACGGTCCAGAGCCGAAGAGTCTGAGGCCAAGCGTATCATCCTTCAGATGATCAAGGATTCAGATGGCTAAGCCCTCTCCTGTTGGATACTTGTTTGCGTGCATCACGTGTCAAAGGAGTGCAGTTGTCGCCCTTGTTACCACTGTCTGTTACTACCTACTAGAAAAAAACGAATATAGAAAGAGAGACCGTTGTCCTATTGCATGTTGGCTTGGCTTTGGGGTCACCCTCAATGGGGAACCCTGCTCCCCCGATACCTAGGCTGCCTGAGCAGGTTCTCTGTTCCACGTGGCTTGCATCGGCTAGTTATGGCGTATCCGCTGACGTGGAGCCACCCTATGAAGACCATGCTTCCTGTAAATAATTGGACTACTTTTAAATTTGAATGTGTTATTCTTGTTTTGTTGTCATTTCACCTAGAGAGAGGGTTCCTTCCATCTTTTGATCTTTTCTTTTAATTGAAAGGGTCAGCAATGGTGGGGGAGCAGATCAGTGTTAGCGACAGAACTCCTTATGAGGAGCCACGCAGTAGCTGGCTTCCCCATATAGAGAAGGGTACGGGGATGCCCTCTTAATAGGAAGGATCACGTGCAATCACATTGCACACTTTAGGGTACTTAATCTGTCCATCTTCTGTTGGGTCCACAGCTGGACAGGCTGTAATCCATAAATGAAGAAGGGCGATCAGGTACAGCGGCACACTTAAAGTGTGCAATGTGATTGCATCTTTTCCTCACTCTCCTATTAAAAAAAGAGATGAGGGGAGGGGTCAGTATATTACCTCTATTAAAAGGGGTGACACCTTGAATACTTCAAAGATCAGGTGCAATATGATTGCATAAATATTTGTGCATTAAGCACCTGATCACCCTTATCTTGAGACAGGGCCTGTCAGTTGTGGGGCCCAAGGCTTGATGGAGGGCGATAAGGTGCTTAAGGTAGGGGTGGCAAAATCTGACACAACTTGCCAACCCGCTTCTTAGCCGGGTTCGGGTTTGGCTTAAACGGGTTTGTGTCGTAAATGGGTCAACTCGCCTAACCTGTTTATTAAACGGGTTGGGTTCGTGTTAGGGGTATGCCAACCCGTTTGACCCGTTTAATAAACAGGTTAGGCGGGTGGGTCAACCCGTTTACATGAACCCGTCAACCCGCAACCCGTGTTATCGGGTCGACCTGTTTAATAAACGGGTCACTATGTCGGGTCCACCAGACCCGTTTATTAAACGGGTTAACCGTGTTGGGTTGGGTTACATGTTTAATAAACGGGTTGTGTTTGTGTTTGCCACATCCGACCTGTTTAATAAACGGGTCGGGTTCGTGTTGAGGTGTTCTCACCCGCCAACCCACCGACCGACACGATTGCCACCCCTAGCTTAATGCACAAATTATGTGCCTTGTAAATTGCACCCGATCCGACTCCGATGGGTGGAGTTTATGATCCACAAGTTAGGTTGACCTATCCTTGATCCTTCTTGAAGCTTTGGAGTGACCATTGTCACAAATATCGGTTATATTTTTGAAAATATTGCAAAAAAATGCAAGATATTGTCCAACTGTTTTAAGCTTCAAAATATCGTGATAAATTTTAAATATCATGTTTAAATTTTATCTTGACATTTTCATTTTAATCGTGAGATTTAAAAAACCCAAAGATAATTAAAATGCATTTCAACGGGTCGGGTTTGGTTTGGACTCAAGTACAACTAGACCCAAACCTCATTTGGGATGATGGTACGGGTCCGGACCTGGGTCTAATAGGATTCACCATAAGAAAAACCATACCCAGATCCTATAAGGATTACATGAACCAAACCTAAACTATACCCACTAAAAAAATATTTTTTTATCATTTTTACATTGAAAAATTGTAGATCTTAATCAGAACTCAGGTCGGGCTTGGAGTTGGGTATGTTATGAAATTTTATAACATACCCAACTCCAAGTATTAATCGAACCTTTCGGGTCTGACCCGAATTCTAATTGTGCCTTCTTATTTATCACCAAACCCTATAGAGTTTAGTACATATTGGGTCCGGGTCAAACCTGACCCATTGACACCCTTAAATTGTTATCTTTGGTGAATAAAATCTCATTAACTGTCCATTTAATTATGCATCGCTCTCAATACTATTAAACCACCCTCTCATCTACCAAGAACATCAAGCAATTTTAAAAAATGTTTCTTTGGAAAGTGTTGAGAATAAAAACCATTTCCTAAAATTGATCTTGGAAATTAAAAGCCTTAAATGTGATAAAAATAGAAAAGATTTATGAAATCCAGCATGGAAACTAAAAGTTTTGAATTATTTTAATTAGAAGTTTGAATTTTTAACAAGACATTAAACCTATATAATTTTTTAAGATTTTTATTTTGCCTCATATTTTTTAAAACTTAATTTATTTATTTTAGCCAATGTGCTGAAAAAATACGAGATAAATAAAAAATTTGAAAATAACACGGGAAAAATCATGGCGATAAATTACCGTTTTAAACTTTTATCACTATGGAAGTGACTACTAGGTATTTGGGAGATACTTCCAATGGCTAAATTACCAAAATGAGCCTCAAACCATGGTTAGGGATAAGAGAGGTCTTACTGTGACAACGACTCTCTAATTCCCTTGGACTCTCGGGCGGACATCCTTTACATGCTGGAACCTTTTTGTCCTAAGATCTGTCAAAAAGTTTAGGGACAAAGAATTTACTAACCTCTTCTTCTTGTAGTTGGGCCTATGATAATTTGGTCTTATCGTTTTGTGTATGCTTTTCAAGTACTTGATTCGTCTAATGTCTCATAGTCTATCAGACATTTGAAGGGCTTTTTTCTTGTTTTTCTTAAATCTTACCGTGCATATACATTTTACATGCTTGATTTTATAGGAGTCGATTCTTGGATTGTCTGTTTCCAGCATTGTCCGTTTTCAATACGTAGGCAGATTTTTACAATGAAAAATGTTCATCTTGTAAGACAAAAATGATGCGTTTTCTTAAAAAACTTCACAATTTGTCAAAATCTGCATGATGACAAAAATTGTAAATAGTCAATTTAGTTAGGACCTTTTTACTCATAGCATGTGTGAAACTAAAGAAGTTTGCATGATATATCACTCTGCTCATTAAGCTCTCACTAAAAAGAAGGTATGCATGAATGTTTTTGCTAATATCACAAAGTTTGCATAATAATATTTGCAAACATCCTTTTATACCCAAACCTCGAAACTTTGCCAATACTTAAGTGGGCATATATATGCAAAGATATTCCCTAATATGAGAAGTTACTCTCAAATATGCAAATTTTCTAAGACATCTGCAAATACATATCAATATGCACAAATTTTTAGCATGTGAACCTGTGTAACTTCGCATGCTTTACTGAATCATATATAAAGTTAGTTTTGTTCATTTTGTTTCTCTTTTTTGTTTGTTTCTAAAAGGATCATAATCCTTTTTCCTCTAGAACCCAAAGCATTTTTCTCTCTTCTTGCAATAAGTCCTGTAAATTTTTTTTTACTGCATTTCGATGAGATTGCGGTATCATCCTTCTTATCGACTTTCTCAGTTAGGTTGAAAGCTGAGTCGTATACGAATAATATATATATATATATATTATTTTAAACTTTTTTTGTATGTATTAGCATTTAACAACCCCACGCGTATTTGTGTTTGGTTATTTTGTGGATATTTTTTGTATGTATCCTATGTTTTATTCACTAGATTTACCATTTAGGGCTTACTATGTTCAGGATCTTTTTCATAGATATATTTTTTTGGTTTTTGTGATATAGCTTATTTATAATTATTTGCTTGTCCTTTAGTTAATATTTGATGTTTTTGTGTTGGTGTAATGAGGTTAGAGTTTACTGTGCACAACCATTGAATAGGGGTTAAGAGGTTATTGTGGGTAGCTAGTTTTCAGAGTGGTTGTTGTAGGTAGTTATGTTAATTGAATATATAAAGTGTATATATTCAATTAGAGTGATTCTTGTAGGTCTTTTCTCACGTACTATTTTCATTAGAAGAATGATATATTATGTGGTTGATATAGATAATTAATAATGAATTCTAAAATTGTTAGAGTACATTATCGTAGCACTGATCACCTTACTTGGAGATCTATAATCATCTCAAAAAACAATGGCTATAAGAAATTTATGACTTTGATGTCTCATAAAACTGGATATGTGAAAGTCATTGATCTTTCGATACCGTTTTTCTCCGAACCTAGATAGCCAATATATATGGATGGATGTGTTGGATGATGATGATGTGAAATCGATGTTATTTCGTTGTGACATTTACTTAGTTGCTCAAAAAACTAAATAAGAAGTGGAGAATGTGCATCTATTTGAGGCACCATCTATCGAGATCAGTCTTTTGACAATCATCTAATACTAAAATAACAAATAATATTGACATCTAAAATATTTAACTCATGCAGCTGTCCGAACTGATCAGGGATATAGATGTTAGATATGCAAGCAATGAAGAACAAACAATTAATATTGTAAATGATCAAAGGATCAATGTAAAAGATGTGGAACCATGTGGGCAAACTAGTACCACCGATCTTCATCACAGTAATTTGAATGACATCCAGCCTTTTCAGCTAGATGACAAAGCTAGGTACAAGTTGTTGGACTTTATAATTTATGCTTGTAATTTAAGATAAATGTAAAGTTTTTGTTGTTAACCTTGGATGTTAGAAATACAGAAATATTGAATGCATAGAAGCAACTGGAGCAACAAATATAATGAATTTTGATTTAGTTCATGCAATCGAATAATCAATTAGTGGTAGTAGCTTTTATGTTGATGGTGAAGAATTAGATGATATCGATGATGATGACTATATCATGTTAATGTGAGTTAATGTGAGAGGAGGAAGATAGTGATGACATGGGAAAAATGACATTTGAGAAGTCGGACTCTTGGTATGTTATATAACCTATATGAATATTTATTGGGCAGTATAACTGTTTTATGTTATTACACTAATGAGATGTGGTTTGAATAAGTTCTCTTTCGATGGACTCTCCTATATTGAAGATCAATTGAAAATCATTGAAGCAAAGACATTTTGTTTGTATGACGACTTATATAATGAATAACTTAATGATTGTAAATAATTCCAATGGCTAACAACATACTCAAACGATAAAGAAATTCTTTCTGCAAAAGGTTTAATGACCTCTATCACTGTCACAAGTTTCTGAAAGATCATGTGATTAGAAATAACTATAAAACAAAATTCTTAAAGATCTGCAATAACAAAGTTATTGTCATATGCACAAAAAAAACCCACATATGACAGTTAATTTCTCTTGAAAGATCCATTGTACAAAGGTACAATGAGTAGGGTTATTTCATATGAAGAATTATTAAAGCAAGCATATGTGATGGATCACTAGGAAACCTTGTAGCAAAAAAAGGGTCTTTCAAGTAGATTTCATGTATTATTCACAAACATATATATGACAACCTGAAGATAACTCAAAGAGAAATTATAAATGACACCAGTCATGAGGAAGGTGTGTATGTTACTTACAAACAAGCATGGCATGAACGAGAACAAACTAAGGAGGCTCTATATGGTTCATTCAAAGAGTTCTTGATGATGTGTGTGGAGGACAACATACTTTAGACCTTTATGCCTATCTGAGATAACTATAAATTATATTCCCTCATTATATTCGTTGAAAAGTATGGGTTCTTCATTTAGATGCTTCCAAAACTATGCTCATAAATCATTTGACTACTTATCAATAATAACAAATGCTATAAAAAATATATCACCATAAAGATCAATACTATAGGCCGACAATAATATATTCACATATCTTCTTTTTATGAACATATCATCTACTATAAAAACTAGAGGGCATCCTTTCAAAAACTCATTGATGTTTGAACAGAAGGATAAAAACATGTAATGAAATCGATCTTTCCAATCAGTCTCAATGTACCTTAGATATCATCAGTTAGCCTTCATCAAATGATCCAAATAGGCAGTGAAGCATTTGACAAAAAACTTTTCTAAGAAATTTGGTTCACCACTCAATGCACTTTGGTGGAGTGTAGCTCGAGCATCCACATGACAACAATGCAATTATTTTCTTTAAAAAAATTGGGAGCAAGATAAAGCCGCATACAATTATGTTATCACTGATGTGAAACCAAAACATTAGGCTAATGGTCACTTTTCAGCATAAAAATATGGGTGCTTACTGTCTAATATAGTAGAGAGCTTCAATTCGTAGATTCTCACTATACGTGATAAACCCCTAATTCCGCTTATTGAAAAGATTCATCTCATGCTGATGAAACCTTTTTAGAAAAGAAAGAATATCGAGCAACATTTGACAAGTATTATGGTGTCAAAGGCAAAAGAAAAGCTAGAGGAACTGAAGGAAAAGACATAATAACTACATGTGCAAGTAGTGTATTGCCACTGACATTAGTACAAAGCCTGTGACTGATTTGACGGTTACAGTGTTAATCTTCAGAAGCACATGTGCTCTTGTGAAGAGTGATAGGTTAGCAGGATTTCATGCAAACATGCAATCACATGTATTTTGCACAAGGGCAAGCTACTAGATGATTACTACGATAAGTTCTTCATAATTGAATCATATTGAGCTACATATAATGCATATCCATTCCTTTCAATAACGGATAATGTATCACATATCACTTTATCGATTCTTATGCATGTCTGTCCATTAAAAGTGATTTGTAAAGTAGGATGACCTAAAGTGATGAGATGGAGAACATAACATAAGGATATTGTGCTATACAAGTGCAGTGCATATAGTGAGGTTGACCACAACAAGCAAAATCATAAATAACAGTGAATGCAAAGTATAAGCAGATTCAATTTTGAATAAATAAAATGAATGCAATGTATGAGCAAGTTTATTTTTTTTAATGAATGCAATGTATGAGTAGGTTCATTTTTTGAAAGAATACAATATATAAGCAAATTTATTTTTTTGAATAAAAGCAATGTATGCTCATGCTTATTTTTTTTAATAAATAAAATGAATACAATGTATGAGCATGTTCATTTTTTTGAATGAATAGAATGAATGCATGTATGAGCAAGTTTTTTTTTTTTGAAAAAATGCGATGTATGGTTAAGTTCAATTTTGTTTAAATGAATGCAATGTATGAACATGTTTATTTTTTTTAAATGAATGGAATGAATGAAATGTATGGGCAATTTTATTTTTTTAATAAATTGAATAAATACAATGTATGAACATGTTCATTTTTTTGAAAAATTATAATATATGAGCAAGCTCATTTTTTTTAATGAATACAATGTATGAGCATATTCATTTTTTTGAATAAATGAAATGAATGTAATGTATGAGCATGTTCATTATTTTGAATGAATGAAATGAATGCAATGCATGGGCAAGTTCATTTTTTTAAATGAATGCAATGTGTGAGAATATTCAGTTTTGAATGAATGTAATGTATGCATAGATTTAGTTTTGAATGCAATATAAATATATATTTGTACGAATTGTCTAACTTTAAGGATGTTCCTTAAAAAGTTAAACTGTAAACTTACAAGGATGAAGAAGTCCACATAAAATATAGGCAAATAATGACTAATATTTGCTAGGATAAGGAATTCTGTGAGGTATATGCGAACTTAGTCCAATATTTGCATAAAATATACATGAACTTCTTCCACTACTTGCACAATTATGTGGTTTAGTTTAACTTTACATATATTTTCACAAAATTCGCATATAAAACAAAGTTTGCACAAATGTATCTGCAAACTTTTTCTAATTAAAACCTGTTGAAACTTTGCAAATAGTGCACAGGAGATTCACAAATTCATTGAAGACTTAAATGTGAACCTCCCCATATTTTTATGAATGTTCCTACTATCATTAATTATGATGTTTCGATTTTTATGATGACGCTTTGAGGTTTACATTTTAGGGTTTGTTTTCACCTTTAAAAAGCATTGGTGGAAAAGATTTTGGAACAACAAGGGGAGAATGTCATGGCTGAGGTGAACAAAATTTTGGAGAAGATAGTTTATTCTTTGTCTTCTTAATGCCAGTCAGGTTACTGTTTTTGTTCACAGACCCTTTCTTCTCTCAAGCAAATGATTGAGGCAAAACTGCCTCCACTTTAATCTGACTCTTGAGCCCATGCATCATGCAATCTGACCCCAAGGACATGTAATTGTTCATCTAAGGGCATATTTTCAATCAAACATAGCTTCATATCAGAGGTTCATTTTTTGGCTTCTTAATGCCAGTCGGACCTCTGATGTGGAGCTATTCATTATTGAAAATGCACCCTTGTAGAGGAGGCAATTTTGCTTCAATCGTTTGCTCGAGAGAAAAGAGGATCTGTAGATAAAATCAGTAACATGACTATCATTAAGAAGCAAAAGAACAAAACCCTTGATGTTGAGACTTTCTTTATTTTATCAATTACTGACCATGTGCGATGTTCTCTACCAAACCCTATAATGTTGAACTGTGTATTGTGAATGTTTATAATATATTCATTTTTCAATAAATGAAATAAATATATGTATGGGCAGGTTCATTTGTGAATTATTGGAATGAATATATATGTATCAACAAGTCCATTTTTGAATAAATAAAATGAATATAATAAATAAAATAATGAATATATGTATGACCACATTTAGTTTGAATGAATTGAATGAAGTTGTATCGCACCCTTTGACAAAAAGGTAGATTCACATGATTTTTTTTTGTGAACCTCATGAAGTTCACATAAAATATAGGCTAAATTTGACAAAATATTTGCGACGATGAGGAAGTTTGTATAAAATATATGCGAGAATGAGTAAGTTTGCATAAAATATAGGCAAAAAGGTAGATTCACAAATTTTTTTGCAGACCTTATGAAATTCGTATAAAATATAGGCAAAATTTGATGATTATTATAAAATATATACGAGGATAAGTAAGTCCACATAAAATTTATGTGAGGATAAGTAAGTTTGCTTATATTTTATGCGTACTTCCTCATCCTTGCAAATATTAGGCATTTTTGCTTATATTTTATGCAGACTTTGTGAGGTCTTCCTAATAAAATATATGAGGACTTTTTCATCCTTATATAATATATGCAAACTTGTTTGCATTCATTCCATTCTTTCACAAAATGAAGTCACTCATACATTGCATTCATTCTATTTTTTCATAAAATGAAGCTGCTCATACATTGTAATCATTTTATTATTTCACAAAATAAAGTTGCTTATACATTACATACCCATACATGTATTCATTTCATTATTTCATAAAATAAAGTTACTTATACATTGCATTCATATCATTCTTTTACAAAATAAATAAATAGTAATATATTACATTCATTTTATTCTTTTACAAAATGAAGTCGCTCATACATTGCATTTATTTCATTCTTTCACAAGAATGCTACTTCTCATTGTCTTATTGATGGGGAGAAAACAAAGTATATGCAGAGGTACCTCTATCTCTTGGGCCTCAAGAATGTTGCATATCACTGCTTGCTATCTCACCCATACCATGCGATCGAACACTGACTGTGAGATGTGTTGACCCTGTGTTGATGAAGAGAAAATATAATATACCATCAATTCTACACCGACATTATTTTTATTCTCTATGATGAGAATATGATGCATATTTCATTTTCAATGTCACCCATACCATAAGATGTCCATTACTGGAAAAACTCATCGTCGATGATTTTCTGTCGATCTTTTCATTGCCAATACATTGCCCTAAAAAAATGGTCATAAGTTTCCACTGGTTGGAGGCCACAAAAACTCTAGACTTTGTGAAACCCTAGCTCTGCTTTTATAATATGCTTGTATGAAAATCTGCATATTTTATAAGAAGATTGCATTCTATAGGTATCACATGTATGCGATTTTACTAAGGTATTTGCGAAGTTACTATAATAAGTAGGTTTGCAAAACTTGCTTTTGCATGCTTCATGAAGACTACAAAAAATATTTACAAACATTAGAAAGGATAAAGGAGCTTTGTACAATTTTCCATGACTTTGGTATAAAATATGTGATTTTACTAAGATATTTGTGATTTTACGATTAACAAAGAAGACTACATAAATAACATAATGTTTTCCGCGCTTCATGATGTTCGCAAAAAAAAATGTGCGGACCTTTTAAGTGAAAGTTTGTGATACTTGACGAGGGCATGTGAACTTCTTCAATTTTGCACATGCAAAGGGTAAAAAAGTCCTAACAAAGTTGGCTATTTGCAAGTTTGGTCATCGAGCGAATTCAACAAATTATGGTGTTTTTAGGGAAACATGTCATTTTTGTTGTATAGTACAACCATTTTTTATTTTTACAATGTCTAAATTTTTTACAAATATTCAAGACTTAAAAATCATATTTTTTATAAAAAAAACATGATCCAAGTATTATTTCCTAGCAAATCAACCATGTTGAATACATCTACATGGTCAGCTTTATGAAAAAAAACTTGAAAACACCCATTCGATCACCATAAGCTGGTGGTAAGCAACTACCACCACTTTTTCTCTCATACTATAGCATAGAAGAACGGCTAACATGGTATTCTCTTTTGCTTCTAGTGCTATTTGTGGTATCCTCTCGTTTGATACTGTTGTTGTAGATCAATAACTTGTTGATCTCGCCTATAAATGTTTGGCAGGGGTGACCATAGTTTGTCATCAACATGGAAAGACTATAGTTTAAAACCCCATGAGGGCAGGCTTTTGCCTTAAAATCGATGTGTAGTGCTTGGGAATCACTGGTTTTGGACCACAAAAAAACCTTAGTTTACACTAAAATAGCTCTGGGTTGTAGACAATTAGTTTTTAAATAATTGAAGGTCGCATCTAATGATCATATGAAACTCCGCATAAAGAAGAAAATTCACATTGTATCCGCAATATTTGCAATATCTCTAAAAATCCACAAATTTGTCAAAAAATCTGCATATAAAGAGCATATTCACAAATATTCCACTAAATTTGCATATATAGTTTAAAGTCACATAACAAAATTTGTAAACTTTCTGTAAATGAAACTTGTCAAAACTTCATAAATATACTAAATTCACATATATAATATGAAGTTTGCATAAACAAATTTGCAAACTTTCTTTAACTGAAACCTGTTAAAACATCATAAATATTTCAATAAATTTTCATATATAGTATGAAGTTCACATAACCAACTTTGTGAACTTCCTATAATTAAAACCTGCCAAAACTTCATAAATAGTCCACTAAATTTGCATATATAGTATAAAGTTTGCATAAACAAATATGCAAACTTCATGTAACTGAAACTTATCAAAACTTAGTAAATATTCTACTAAATTCACATATATAGTACAAACTTTGCATAACTAAATCTGTAAACTTTCTGTAACTAAAACCTATCTAAACTTTACAAAAATTTTACTAAATTCGCATATATAGTACAAAGTTTGCATTACCAAATCTATAAACTTTTTGTAATTAAAACATGCTCAAACTTTATAAATATTTTATTAAATTTGCATATATAGTACGAAACTGACATAGAACCATATGAATCTCCTTTAAGTAATTAATCCTCAAGGAGATCCACAAATATGTGGTGATCTGTGCAGATAACAACATTGCGAAGTTCTTTAAAGTTCATACTCTAAAATGATTATCGCAGATAGTGTACTAACTTCACAAGTAAGGTTATTGCGAGTATACTTTTTATATGCAGATTTTTTGATAAATTTATGGATTTTCAAAAATATCGCAAATATTGGGTATATCCTTGTTATAAAACATTAAACTTGAAATACATTTAAATATATAAAATATGCACATCTTCCAAGTAATGAAATTAAACATACAAAGTATACATGATATTAAACCTGGAATGAATATTTAAAATACATTTACAGGACAATTTCATAAAATTTACATATAATCTTCGATAATTATATTAAATTTACATCCAATGTTTTATAATAGTAATCAACTTATACTCCCCAAAATTTTCCACAACTCAGCTTCAGATATCTTGCCATCTGACACATCATCATCTGATGTCTCCACATCCTCCCCTTTTGTTTGACATTTGTCTCATCCTTAGGCATTCGTTTGGCACCCTTCAAAGTTGTCTTCTCCCTCATGCGTTTATAGAATTTGATTATACGTTTCTTGTAGACTGTTATATCATTCTAAAAAAAGAGTTAATAGTGAACAACTAATTATAACTTACATCTAAAAAATATAACAAAACAAGATATATAAACAACCTGCGTGAAGTTTAATTCTACCAAATGACAAATATAGTACAATTGTACCTGTAACAATCATATACCAAGTCAAAAACATGTAATATACGAATTAAGTTAACAAACATATGCAAAGTAATTATATATTTTCTTGTTGAAGAATATTCTCCATAGGCCAGACTATCCAATAGGTGTAACAATTGAAGCCAAACCACCCTGTAAAAAAATGAACCTGCACACAATATTTAACTTACTTAATACGAGAGAACAATAAGCACATTATTGAATACGTGATGTTATCATACTAGTACTCTTATCTTATCTACATAATTGTAAACCATGTTAAATTGTACAACTTGAACTCCCTCGTATTCATATCCATTTTCTAAAAAACTCAGTGTTGGTTAATCCGGTTGATAGGAATTAAGATATGCAACATAAATCAAGTTTTATAAGTATGCAAAGTTGTCTAATAGATATCTTGTTAGATTCAAAGGATACAACAATTGTCCAGTCTCCAAGCATCCATAAGCCCCATTGACCATCCCATTAGTTTCGACCATTTGTTGTGAACAATTAATGTTTTCTAATTAATTTTTATTAGTCAGTAGAAAAATAACAGAAACATCACTTTTGAGACACAAATAAATACAAGGTAAGGTAAATAGTCTTGAAAAGTTCTGCTTTTGTTGCTATGTTCTAGTTATGGGATGCATGGAGTCTTTCTATGAATATTGCTAGATGCTATATAAAATATTAGATATATGATTCATTCATGTTAGATTTAAATGAGTCAATATACTAACATAACAAAGAAACAGACAAAGTAATGTGCAAACCTAATGCTTACGTCACTTGCCAACATAGTTTCTTTGTAAAGTTCATGTACTTTTGACTTCTGCACCTCTTTTTCTTTCTCACTAACTGATTCTTATCATCAATTAAAAGTAAATATACACACATACATTTCAATACCACTGGTTGTCTAGACACATGACTCAGGAAATTTATTATATGATATGCGCCACAATTGGGTCTTGGCTTTGGGGGTGGGGGTGGGGGTGGATGTTGGGGTTTGGTTCTCTTTTTGCTACCATGTTTCTCTTTATGTGTATAAGTATTCATCGTGAAATACCTAAGATATAAATAAACATAAGACATTAGAGCAGTTTATTAAAAAATAATAGATAAATAAAAATAATAATTCATTAAACAACTCTTAACAAATAAATTACATAAGACATTGAAGTTGCTCATTAAAAAATAATAGATAAATACAAAGAAGCAATTTATTAAATAATTTTTAATAAATACACATTTTGCAAAGCATAGGTACACATACCTATTTTTATTTGTGCTTTTGCTTGTTGTGGCTAACCTCACCACATACACTGAACTTGTATGTCACAACATCCTTGTGTTTTGTTCTCCGTCTCTTCACTTTAAGTCATCCTGCTTTACAAATTACTTTTGATGGATAAGCATAAATAAGAGTTATTAGAGAAATGTGTGGGACATTATCCATCATCAAAAGGAATGAATATGCATTATATATAGCTCGATACAATTCAACTATCACAATAATCCTCTAATAGCTTGCCACAATAATCCTCTAATAGCTTGCCCCCATACAAAATGCATGTGATCACATGTTCAGATGGAGTTTTGCTAACCTATCACTCTTTACAAGAGCATTCTTACTTGTCAAGATCAACATTGTAATCGTGAAATCGATCACGAGTTTTATACCGATGTCAGTGGCAATGCACCACTTGCACACATACTTGTTGTGTCTTTATCTTCAGTTCTTCTATTTTTTTTACCTTAGGTACCACAATGCCTGTCATTTGCTTTTTGGTTTTCTTTCTTTTTTTAGAAAAGTTTTATAAACATGAGATGGAGTTTCTTAATAAGAAGAATTAGAGGCTTGTCACATATGACGAGAATCTACACATTAAATCTCTCTACTATATTAGACGTTAAGCATACATATATTCTTGTTGAAAAGCGAATGTTAGCCCAATGTTTCAGATCCATGTCGATATCAATATAATGGTATACAACTTTATCTTACTCTTAAACTTTTTCAAGAAAATTATTGCATTGTCGTCTCGTGGCTTTTCAGGTTGCACTCCATTAAAGTACACCGAGTGGTGAATCAATTTTTTTAAAAAAATTCTTTGTCAAATGTTTCATGCAATATCCAATATGACATGTAGGTTATATGAGGGGGACAAAATGTTTTATCCCTTCATGCCCATTTGAGATAACTGTAAATTGTACTCTCTTTATATTCGCTGAAGATGAACACTTCCTTTATATGCTCAAAAAACATGCCTATGAATCTTTTGACTCCTTATCCACAATTGTAAAATGCTACCGAAAATATTTGACCACAAAAATCAATACTATAGGCTAACAATAATATACCCATGCATCTTCCTTTTAGAAATGTGGTATTTATCATAAAAACTGCAAGACATCATTTCAAAAATCCATTAATGCATAAACGAAAGGATAAGAACAAGTACTTAAATTGATATTTCTGATCGATCTTAATATATGCTAGCGATCATCGATTAGCCTTCATCAAATGATCCAAATAGGCGAGAACCATCCTAAACGACTCTCCAAATGAGCCATATAGCGCCTCCTTTATCTTTTTTTATCGACACCATGCCTATTTGTAAGTAACTTTTACACATTCTTTATGACTAATGCCATTCATGATTTTTCTTAGAGTCTATCTTTGGGTTATCATGCATGCATTACTGAATAACACCTAAAATTCATATTAAAGACACTTTTTCTACTATAAGGTTGTCCAATGATTCACCATACATATGCTCACTTTTATACTTCTTTACTTGAAAGAACATTGCTCTATATACCTTTGTGCAATGGATATTCTAAGGGCAATTAACCATAGCTTGCAAGTTCTTTATCATGCATACTTCATAAATTTTTGCTTTATAGTTATTAATGATCACATGATCTTTTAAAAACTCGTGACAATGCTGAACATCATTAAACCTTTTGCTAAAGCAATTTCTCTATAGTTTGAACCTCATATTTTTAGCCACTAAAAAGATTCACAAACATTAAGTTTTTCATTATGCAACTCATCATACAACTGGGATGCCTTAATTTCAATGATTTTCAATTGCCCTTCATTATATGAGAATCCATTTAACAAGAACCTATTTAACCACATCTCATTAGTGTAAAAACATAAAACAGATCTACTGCACAACAAATGCTAATATAACTTATATAACATGTAATACTTAAGAATTTTATATAAATTTTTCATGATTGATAAATAAATAAAAATAAAATTTGGTCATAATGGTGGTTTGAAATTGTACTATGTATTTAAATTAGTATTTGATTTTAATTTAAGTTTAAATACCCATTTGGAGCTTAATTGGGTCTAATATGGTGTTTGGACCCAAGTATGGGATGCTCAAAACATTATCATTACTTTTCTAGTGAACATTTTGGCCAATCATTAGCTCATCAATTAAATTGAAGTTGACCTTGACTTTTCATATTTAGAGAGCATTAAAATCAACTATCCACACATCCAAATTGGTGTTCATTTGAGCATTTTATTGTCGGCCAAAATTCATTCATAATTGCAGCCTAAAAATCAATATTTTTTGATGTCGACTAAATTTTATAAATGATATGTGCACATATAATTAAATCTAAGATCACCATGATGAGCTATTTCTTGAGAGCTATCAGATCGACTATTTAAACGTCAAATTCGGTTGAGTTTTGATGTCTCTAAGCCTCTTAGAATGATAGAGTTATTATAGAAGTAGGAGTCTTTTTCAGAAAGAGATTCTAAGGAAACCTATAAAAGGAGAGGAGGAGACCCCTCACTCAATTTTGTCCCTCCCTCTCTTTCTACCTTCTTCTTCCTCAAACCTTATGTCCAGACCTCCATTGGAGATTAGAGGTAGGGTTGTACATCCATTGGTAGTGAAGCTACACATCTATATCGAATATCCAATGATTTTTTTGTTTACGCGATTTCAGGTAGGGAACCTTCAACATGTGCGTGTGTATGCTGGAGTATAGTTCCAGACATGTATTAGAGGTGAAACCCTAAAAATATACAGGCCCCATAAAAATATTTGACGGACCACACAAAAATATCTTATGGGCCCTACATAAATATCCCATGGAATTATTAAGTAGGCCCCATAGGGATATATATGTCATTTAATTATTTTGCCATTAAGTTTGGATCTTGGACCAGGTAGGCAATCTGGATCAGAACCAGATCCCATGTAGATCCAAGATCGACTTTTTTGTGTATAAATAAGAGGAGACCTCTCTTAGAAAATTGTCCCTCCCCCTCTCTCTCCTCTTTCTCTCTCTAGCCACTCTCCCCTCTCTCATCTCTCTTGGTTTTAGCCTAGACCAAGCCCACTTGTAGTGAGCTTGAACTTGCCTAGCCTAGGCTGAGCCCAATTGGGTCAAGTCAACTTGACCTACTAGGTTATCCTTTCTCCCTCTTCTCTTATTTTGGTTTTAGCTTAAGGTCAAGCCCACTTGACCTAGACTAAGCCTATTTGAGGTGAATTTGGACTCACCTGACCTAGTTGAGACAAAACCCCTTAGCCCTAACTGATTAACCTAATCTACCATTTTCTTAACTAGGTCCAACCCATCTGACCTAGCATAGCCCACTTGAGGTAGGTTCAAACTTAGTTTGACCTAAACTAGGTCCAATCTGTTTTTTGTTTAAATCTAGTTGTTTCACTGCACCGTTGAGTTTTGCAACAAACATTCTTGGTTGTGACCGTACCGAATGTAAAGGATGTGCTGGCCATGACTTAGGAATGCCTCAATGCCGCGTTGAGCCACCGACATCGATCCTTAATAGGTTTACGCACCGAACAGTGCCAAGACTCCTACTTTCCTTAATATATACTTTGCTTATGCATTTTGTCTTGCCATCACACTCTATGATGCTAAGGCTTCTGCTTTTTGTAATATATATGTACTTTGCTTATGCATTTCATCTTGCCATTACACTGAATGATGTCAAGTTTTCTGCTTTCTGCAATATATACGTACTTTGCTTATGCATTTTGTCTTGTCATCGGGTCGAACGGTGCCAAGGCTCCTATTTTTTGCAATATATATGTACTTTGCTTATGCATTTCATCTTGCCATTATGTCAAACAGTGCCAAGGCTTTTCCTTTTCATAATTTACTTGGCCCGGTTTCACCCATTGGGCCTTGCTTATGCTTTTTACATTGTCATCACGGTGTTATGTGCACATGCTCCTGCTTTTACTAAATATAACTGCACAAAAAAAAAATACAAATAGAGACTGCTCCCTATTGCCAAAGCAATTCCAAATAACCTTCCTCGTTCAAGATGTTGTTTGGTAAAGAAACTCCTATTGAAAAGGTTTCACAATTTATGCAAAATAGTTGTTACGTAAACATCCAAGTCACTAGCATATGACCTAAATAAGGCTTGAGTTTCCAATAAACTAGGAAAGATGCAAAGTATGCACAACGATACACATCTATTCTCAAATGAACGTAGCACTTTCTCTATCAAAGAGAGGTGTTGCCAAAATTTTTGACAAGATGCAGGACCTCGCTCTCAGCATCTATGACCAAAGCATATGAAGTTGTTTGTCTGAACTCTGGCACAATTCTCTTGTTCCAACCCAGGCTGTCAACTGGTAGTTGAGGTTGCCCCAAGGAGGTTGGCGTAGTGGGGGTGGAGCCTTGGCTGCTAGACTGGCAGTCAAGGTTTGATTCTCACGGTTTTCTCCCCTTTGTGCAAGCCGATGTCCAGTATGGGCCTTAAGAACGGGGCCCTAGCCTCGGAGTTTTATGCTGTCAGCATGATGACTGTAGGTATGGCGGGCTGAGGTCAGGGCCGGTAAATGAGCTAGACAAACCAAACACACTGTACTGTTCAAGCTCGGCTCCTTTACAGTTGGGCACTGCATGAGCTCAGGTCATCTGCCTTGTGCAAGTAGAGCTGGGTTCGAGCTCCTACAACTTCAAGCTCCTCTTATTTACAGTTGGGCACTGCCTGAGCTCAGGTCATCTGCATTGTGCAAGTAGAGCTGGCTTCAAGCTCCTACAACTACAAGCCCAAGCCAAATCACTGGAGCCAGGCTAAGTTGGCGCATTTAAATAAAAACAACTTTTTTTTTAAATAGCATCGACAGTGACAATGGAACCCCTAACCTGTTGGTTTCAAGCATGCCCATCTAACTAATTGAGCAACCATGTTCATTTTAGCATTCATAAATACTAAATAAGTATTCTAAGCAAGCCCGAATGGGCTGAGTCAATTGGAACACTTATTGTTGTGCTTACCTTACATTATATAAGCTGCATGTAGCTCAGCTCACCAAGCTCATTTAACGAATTAAAATTAGCTTCCTATGAGCTAAGTTGTCAGCAGTTCAGTTTGCAAGCCTTAGTGGAGGTAAGAATCGAGGAACTGGGTTGGAGTTGGGTCAGACTATTTTAGCTATGTTTGTTTAGTGAAAGGAATTGAAAAGCCATTTAAAGAGTTAAGAAGGTGTTACAGCATTTGCTCGCTCAAAAGTGGAATTAGTGCCATTTCCAGGAACTCAGGGCTTTCATATTTTCAATTCCATAAGCTCACTCGGATGCCCAATTCCCAGAAAAAACCACTCATATGCTTTGGCCACAGGTGGGATGAGCAATCACCCTTGAGAAAGTTCAAGCTGTGATTGTTGATTACTAGGTCAGCTTGTGACCAACTGTCTCAAGATTTAAGGGAGGAGCACTTTCAAGTGAGAATCACAATCACAACTTGCACTTTCTCATGTTTCACTGAACATGAGAAACTTTTGTGGCTGTGATTTGCATATCACAGAAACTTGCGAGAATCAAACTTTCACAGGGTATTGCAAACGTGTAACCCTAAAGGTTTTTGAGAAAGATTACACATTAGATCTTTTAAGAATTGCCTTAGCTTGATAAGAGTCTATTCATGGTTCTGCATCCCAATCTGGTTGGCGTCTCTTTTGGGACCAAATTGTGGAACTGATAATGCAAGATCCAATCAGCTTGGATTTGGTATTTCCTAGATCCAAACTAATGCAGACGAGGTTGACAGCCAAGGATCCTACATAAATTCAATTACTGTAGAATTGCTGTCTGGAACAGCATCCACACTTGCTTCACTATCCAGATCCAATTCACTAAATCTCACATATGGACCTGTTATTGTTGGGCTCTAATGAGTTCTGAACCACATCCAGACCCCTGGCAGCCTGCAAATTGTGTGTGCCATTCCGCTTTCAATATGGTTAAGGCTCTCCTGCTGAAGTCTCAAGCCTGGATTGACAATGGAAGATCTGAGCAGCTTGGTTGTGGTTGTTTACGGTTAAATATTTCCGGCTGAAGTCTCTAGTTTGACCTGATAATGCAAGATCCAATCAGCTTGGATTTGGTTATTCCTAAATCCAAGCTAGTGGACATATCACTATCTTCCATGGGAACCAAGGAGAAGAAATACATGGTGATTTTCATACTTAATTAAGCAAAGTCCATCTCAAAGTACCAAACTCAGATGCCTACAAGGGCTACATACACTTGGATTGGTGAGTCGGCTAAAAGTGTTCAAGTTGGATGTCGCGAGTTCGACACGTAGGGTGTGCATCCATTGCATCAAGGTCGCAACCAATGGGAAACTATCTCCAATGACTGAGAAGGGGAGTACTTGTTACACCTCAGATACCTTAAAGGGCCACCATCAATGTGGTACCTCTTGGCCCATAAAGGGGTGTTTGATTGCGCAGACAAAACTGTGTAGAACAGGTCTCTCTGGACATTGCTGGCCGACAAGTCAAATTTTGGTCCCAAGTGCTCTATTTTTTTTGTTATTGTCCTAGGTCCAGATACCACTGCTTCAAGGGGAGGGGTAGAACACCACGGGACACCAAAAAGGTGCCCGGCTGGATGCCTTAGACACCATGTTCCAAGTGTTCCATGAATCAGCCATTTGTCTCAGGCATGTGACGGGTGGACAGCAGTGACCCGCAGACGCTGCTGTTCGCGCAATCAAACCCCCCCTAAAGGGACATTCCAACCATAATAGTGGTTTCTCTTCGTTGTTGACAAAAAAAAAATCTTCGAACAGTGAGGCCTTGGCTGGGGGAACTTTTCAATAATAAAGCTAGGGATTAGATGGATGCTGTTTGGCTCATGCAGGTGGGTTTTCCTTTTCTCCATATTTTGTCTTCATTGCTGTTCCAACCAAACGAGAATAGAGCTAAAATGACTGGAACCGGTGATTTGCTAATCCTTAACTTCTTGTGCATGTTGTTTTTTTCCAGTTGGACCCAAGCCCTACGTGGAGCAGAAAAGCATGACTGCCTCATTTTTGGTCCCCTACAACTAGCCCCTCTCAAGAAAAGGGGCCTCCCCAAAGAATGCAGGACAAGCACCAATGAGGACTCTCCAAGTTGAGTGACGAGGTTGGAAGAACCAGGCAATTGCTAGAACAATGTGTCTGAATCTCCATCATCAGGATTATTGCTTTTAATGACCATATGTGGAAGTGGACAAAAAATAGGAACCAGGAAACATGGCTTGAAAGTTGACCAAGTTCATGAACATTAATGGATCCTGCTCCATGACAAAATTGAGCTAATCATGTATGTCTTGGCAATTCCCTTTGAAAGAATGGGTATTTTTTAAGTTGGAAGATTACCATGGAATTGTCTTTTAGGAGTCTCATGCCTAGATTTGATTAAAGGCAAATTTTCAAAATCTCAAAACTTTTTGGTCCAACTCATGCACATCCCAAAAAGTTCTGAGTTTGCAAATTACCGTCAAAGTTTTCATATTGTTTAATCAAATTTTCTCAATCATAAACTGACATTGTGTTGACAATAACTCATGTTTTGAAGTTATCATTTTACCCCCTACAAGTCTAAACAAAGTATACGGGACTTGAACCTGTAATTTCATATGTACGTAAAAAAAAATTAACAAAAAACAATGATACTCGAACCCTGACTTCCCTAACAAGAAAAACAAGACATTAACCACTAAACTTCTTATTGGCAATTTATAATAAAACCTTTATATAATAAAGTTTAAATTCCAGCAAGCCAATCAACCCATCATCAATCCAACATGTTGATGGCAAAACTGGTTCCGGGTTCAATCTAACTAAATGTATCCTGTTTTGACACAAAGCCAATCTCTTATAGTTGATAAGACTTGTACTAATTCAAGATCACTTAGCTATTGTCATATATGCAAGTTGTGTAGTTTTCACTTACACCTTTAGAGTCTAGACAACCGAATCCGCTTAAGGGAGCCGTTGGAGAGAGAGAAGTAAACTTTTCTAAACACTAGAGCCTCTCATATGGATATATGAGTAGCATGGTCATTTTAATAAATATATAATCAAATTCGATGGAGATAACCAAACCGGGGGTGTTTGTTTGATGATTAACTCATGGAAATTTGCAAACTCTGTTTTCCTGATTACTGTTTTTTTTTCCTTTATTGGGTGAAGTCGATTTGCTGAGGCTGGTGAAGGTTCAGACAGGAGCTGGGCTATGGAACAATTGGTGGGATGTCCTGGAGGACTGGACTGGTTCACTGTTTTCTGTTTTCATGTTGTTCGCCTCTTCTCTATGCATTTTATGTTCTGTTGTTTTTTCTGTTTCTGAACTTGGGTGACTGCTCGTCACCGTTTCCAACCTACTGTTACCGTTATCACTTATTAATGCTATTACAATTTCTCTCAAAAAGAAAAAAGAAAAATTCCCTTTGATTAAAGCAGGTAAATGCATGATTAGTGAGTGAGTGGGTCAGATCAGAGCCTCAGATCTCAAGCCTTTTTGACAGTACACTTCTCAACATGAATTTCAGCCGCTCTTCATTAGTTTAAGTTACCCATGTCAGGAGCATTTTTGTTTGAATGCTTGTGTGTGTGTGTGTGTGTGTGAGACAGAGAGAGAGAGAGAGAGAGAGAGAGAGAGAGAGAGAGAGAGAGAGGTTATCTAAACATGAGTTATTATAAATATTAAGTCCATGCAGGGCAGGCTACACAACGATAACGATTCACACAAAGTGAGAACAAAATACGTCCAACAAGCACACATCATTTAAATTCTATCTAGGAGGTAGAAGACATGATCGTGTCCCTCAAGCATTAACCTTGGGTGCCCACCCTGCCACGACGTGTTCCTTTGCAGCTTTTGTCTTCTCGAATGGCTCCCGAGAGAAGAGAAGCTGAAAACCAATTGAGCAGAAAAAATGAATGACAACAGGTAAGTAAAGAGCGCATTTGGTGACCATTAAGGTTCAGTGCAGGATAAAAGTGACTGCTCATTTTCATCAATCATCTTTTAAAGGCCAGATTGATGTCCACTTACATCAGCAATGCTTAAACAGTAAGTCTAATTTGATGCATCTTGCATCAGAGTGAGACCTGAAGCACCTACCCGGTTTAGTGACTTTGGCATTTCAACTATAGTTCTGATTCACATTGGCCAGTAATCAAGAAAGTGAGTCGCATTTCAACTATGGTTCTGATACACAGTTGCCAGTATTCAAGGACCTGGGGTCTGTTTGAAACAGTACCAGGTGGTCCATCCAGTTCACTTGGTTTTATGGTTTGATTTGCATTCCCACAAGTGTCAAGATGTACAAGCAAGGTGTGTGCATATCAATCTCAAGGACTTGTCAGTATCTTGAAAGGAGTCAAAACTTTTGTTTTTCTCAACAAAATTTCAGGACGGTTTTGGCAGATTTCTAAGCCAAAAGGAAAAGGATAAATCATAGGAGATATCCTTATATTTAGGGAATCTGCAATCACAGGTGTAGTTTTCAAGGATCTATCAGCAAGTGATATCTTGGGAGATTTCAAAAAAATTTATTCTCAACAAAATCTCAGAACTCGTTTGGCAGATTTCTAAGCCAAAAGGAAGGAGACAGAACATAGAAAAATCAGGTATCTCTATATTTACTTTTACAATGATCCCGTCAATATGAGGATGAGTTCACAATGTTATAACGAAGAAAATCAGCATGAAGTTCTATCTTTGTTATCTGCAGTTGTCAAGGTTTCAGGATTTCTTTCTTTTGGTAAATCGCAGCAAAATAATGCTATCATCAAAAAATCAGAGAAATTTGGGACAGGGTAAATGCCCATATCTACTGGGTTTGATACCCACAAAAACCAGATCCAGTTTGAGTCATATATTTATATTTGATAAGATATGGATCCAAACCTGTCACAGTTTTGCCAACTATATTCAGGCACAAACAGCCACAATGATTCTGTATGCATCTAACATGCTTTATGTGCAGACAATCAAGGATTCTTCAGAATATTGAAATTTTAGGGCCAATTAAGATGTTTACTGAACACAAGATTCTTATAATCCAAATTTCTGTAAATTCAAGGATCCGCGTACACTCAACTTTCCCAATCTCCTAGAATACAGAAGTAATGCATGTGACATGTTTCGAGCATTCCCCTTTTAAAAGTCCATCTCGCCAACTAAATCCACATGAATCTTAACACTGATGTACTTTCTGCTTGAATTTCCTTCAGAGCTTCCATAGTTCCATTACCTATCCCTTGTAGCTGTAGAGTATAATCCTCATACTTGCCCATACTTGTATGCAGCATTCTTTTACAGATAGCACAACAGCGTAAGGACAACCTGCTTCAACTATATAATAGCCTTACCTAGACTTCTGTTTCATATACACACGCCAATCTAAGGTACACAAGTTTGTTTCTAATGTCTTCTCAATCCCAAAACCAATAACTTTTTGCTTGCATTTATATTGTCCTTTAGACCTACTGTCAGAGATAAGCCCACAGCTAATGATTTTCTACCCCTCAGAAAATGTGATTATGTGTTGGGACTAAAACATTTTTTACCAGAAAGAAGGCTGTTGCTGCAAATGGTTCTTGAAAGGTTCTGAACAGTAAGATATGTCTTGAGAGGTACATGGTCAGTGAGAATGTGTTTCTAATTATAGGACTACTGATACTCCTAGACCACTGAATACTAAAAACAGTGATATTTGTGCCACACTCTGATCCAATTGTGCATAGCAGTGACGGTAAAACAGATTATCTATCCAAAGGAAGAACCTCAAAAAGTAGTGACTGGAGATTCTGATTTGTGAACAACTGCAACAGGAACAGAGAACAGTGTAATCCAGATTATCATAAGTTTGAACACATATAATGTAATATCTTGTAAAAAAAAATCACGGGTTTTAAAATTTAATAAATATAATTTTTACTTAAATAAACAAAGCTTTTGATGTCTTGGTTTAATATAATATATAATATATCCTTAATAGGGGCTGACACAACTTTTGATCCCGATATGGATCATGGACCCATTGGCCGAGATCCATGATCCATCTATGTTAAGATAAATTAGCTTTAATAATAAATTATAATAATAACAAAATAAGATATATATATATATATTATTTTTTTAGAGTTTTGTTAGGAAGGGACTTTTATTTCCTAAGAGAAATAGAATTCCTTCTATTTCAGGAAATAGGGACGTCCCCTCCTTAGTGGGGATTCCTATTTCTTTAAATAGGCATGACCCTCTCCCTCTCAAGTCATGACTTCATCGTTTCCTTCTTCTTTGTTAAGATATATATATATATATATATATATATATATATATATATATATATATATATATATATATATATATATATATATATATATTCAATGTAAACCAAAATACCCATCAGGGGTATTTCGGTCTTTTGCTGTAATAGGCGTCAGCCCATTAGGGGCTGACTATTCTCCTTTTTATTTTTTATTTATTTTTGCTTTTGTCAGCATTTTTCAGACTGAGGGGACAGCTCAAACTAGCTGTTGGAGCTGCCCCAAACGGTCACAAATGTGACCGTTGGGGGCAGCCCCAACAGCCACTTGGAGCTGCCCCCTCTCTTGCTCATATATAAATGAAAAAGTGTATATTGTTTCGGGTTCAGGTCTGGATCCTATACCAGACCCGAGTTCATTGTAAAACTTAAACTTAAATGTTTTTTTTTCTTCTGGGTTGGGTTCGGATATTATATTAGACCCGACCCGACCCATGTACACTTAAGTGTTTTATACAATGCATTAGGTCACGATTTCTGATATACAGAAATCGTGACAGCCGCAGAGTCCCCTTTTCGGTTTTCTCTTCTCGTCTCTCTCTCTCTCTCCCTCTCTTTCTCTGTTTTCTCTCTTAATGCAGGTGCAGATGAAATTCTAACATGGTATCAGAGCGTAGATCCTTCTAGAGGTGACCACGATCAAAAAAATTTGAGGTTTTCCCCTTCTCATTCTCTTTCTGTCCTTCTTTCCCTTTCGCCTCTTTTCTTTCCCCCTTTCTGAATCTCCCTGTGTACTCACACCTCACGTGAGTTGCATTTTTGTGAATCTGTGATTCACGGGCCCCCTATCCACGTGAATCCAGATCGTTGATTGACTACGTTTCACGTGAACTGGTTCACGTGAAGGATCGGTCTTCTCCCAGATCGTGGGTTAACGTCTCTTCACGTGAATTCGTGAACTGATTCACGTAAAATGTTAAATTTTTCCTATTAATCGTTTGATTCTCTTTTCATTGTCTTTTCCAAAATATCTCTGCATATTCGGATGTTATAGTGCTTCCCTTTGATTCCCTGTGCTCTGCTGCATCTTATCATTCCTGATTTCCCTTTGCTGAAACAGTCAAAGGAGGGGTTTCTTAACGTGTGATTATTTTTCACGCAAGTTTTTTTGGTGCACAGAAAGGACCAAAGTTTCTTCATATTCTGATTTCAAGAGACTACGATTCTCTGACAGCAAAAAAAAAAAAAAAAAAAGAGTGTTGGGAGAAGGTTGATTTTTTGTCTGTTGATTCTTATTCTCTATGGATCCCTACCATCCTCAATCAAATCTTTCCTCAAGTTTTCTCAACCAACTTGTTTCTGAGAAGTTGAATACCTCAAATTTCTTGATCTGGAAGAGGCAGATTATTCCTTTCATAAGGAGTCAAGGCCTCTTAGGTCACTTGGATGAAACCACTTCAGTTCCACCAGAATTTAGCCCGAGAGAAGAAAAAGATGACAAAGGGGTGAGTTCAATCGTGTATGTCAAAAATGTTGAATTCCTCAATTGGGAAAGAAAAGACCAATCAGTTGTTGCATACATCACATCCACCCTGTCTCAAGAGATCCTACTTGCCATTCCTGACAATTGTACAGCTCTACAACTCTGGGAACGACTGGTTCAGACGTATTCGCAGGTTTCTCAAGCAAGAGTAGTTTTTTTAAAAAGAGAATTTCAGTTGTTAAGGAAAGATTCCATGACCATCATGGAATATTTGAACAAGATGAAGACCATTACAGATCAACTTGCAGTTATAGGGTGTGCCGTTAGTGACAGTGACATGGTGCAACAAACCCTGAGTGGATTGGGATCTGACTACAACATGATAGTCACTTCACTATTGTGTCTCCCTGTTCTTCCTACCTTTGATGAGCTACGAGCCAAATTGATCCAATATGAAATGACTCTGAAGGGATTCTCTGAAGAAACTCATAATCATTCAAATTCTCAAGAAGTTTTTGCTACAGGAGTGACCTATGGTAGAGGACGAGGACGAGGAGGACAAGGGCGAAGTGGACACGGAGGGCGTGGTTTGCTTCCCACTCCAAACACGTTTACTCATGCGCAGGGAACAAGATCCATCCCTACTTGCTTCCTTTGTAACAAAAAGGGACATATCAAGGCGAACTGTTGGCATAATCCAGAGAATAAAGGAAAGAGTCCACAGACAGAAATCAAGAGAAGGTTCACAAATACCAGAGACAGTAGAGAGATTAAAGATTTGCTAATATCTGCCTTGTCAGAGTTAAAATTGAAGCAGAATGATGAAGGCACTTGGTTTGTCGATTCCGGGGCAGCGACTCATGTGACAGGCGATGCAGGTAAAATTTCTAATCCTATTCCTTATTTTGGAAAAAGTAAGATTGTCACTAGAGATGGATCCCACCATCCTGTTTCCCATGTTGGAAAGACTGTTATCCCCATGTCACATTCCACTCTTACTCTTTCTGACGTTCTTCATGCTCCTGACATTAAGAAAAATATTGTCTCCGTCTCTAAACTTATTGATGATAATAATGCTTCAGTTGAATTCACTCCCTTCTCTATGCAGGTCAAGGACCTACGCACGAGGGAAACATTCGCTGAAGGAAAGAGACGAGGCAACATGTATGTCTTTGAAGAAGCTCCATGTCGTGATGTTCGCCCTTCTCACTTGGTTTCGAAGTCTTCATCAGAGTCATGTTCCTCCTCTTCTGCTAGTGTTTTTAGTATCTCTGAATGCAATAAGCCATCCTTATGGCATAGTAGGTTAGGACATTGTGGGAGTCATTTTATTGAGAAACCTGTTTCTAATAATCTCATTCCAAAAGAAAGTCTTAAAGGGGATGAGAGTAGTCATAAATGTTCCAGTTGCCTTTTGTGCAAGAGTCATGTATTGCCTTTCAATTCAATTAATAAGAGAGCTTCAAAACCTTTTGAGATCATTTGTTCTGATGTGTGGGGACCCGCCCCAATTGTCTCTGGGTCTGGAAGCAGATATTATCTAATCTTTGTTGATAGCTATTCTCGATACACTTGGATATATTTCATAAAAAATAAGTCAGAAGTCTTCTCTTTGTTTCAAAATTTCTTTTCCTTGGTCAAAAACCAATTTTCTGAGTCCATTCAGTTTTTCCAATGTGATGGAGGTGGGGAATTTTCATCCCATGACTTTGTTTCTTTTCTTCGAGATAACGGAATAGGAAGAAGGGTGTCCTGCCCTCACACTCCTCAACAAAATGGGATTGCTGAACGAAAACATAGACATATCGTTGAAAGTGCCATGAGTATGCTTCATGACAACAATCTTCCCACCAACCTATGGACAGAAGCCTTTCATTCTGCCGTGCATGTGATAAATAGATTGCCAATGGTCATTCTGGAAAACAAGTCTCCTTATCACTGTCTCTTTGAAACTCATCCTAGTTATCATGATCTGCGTGTTTTTGGATGTGTTTGCTATGTGCATGTTGATCGGTCTCTGAGAAACAAGTTTCAAGACAAGGCCCAAAAGTGTAGGTTTGTGGGATACGCAGATGACTACAGAGGATATAGGTGCTATGATCCCACCAACAAACACATCAGAATCTCAAGAAATGTTGTCTTTGATGAGCAAAATTTCGATGACAAAGTTGATGCAACCAATATACCAACTGAAGTTTACTATCCTTGGTTGAGTTCAGAACTTTTTGCTAGCGCCAGCGAAGCATGTTCACCAGATTGCGTGCAGCAAGAAGAAGAGATGTCTGAAAACACTGAGACGTCGGGGTCACAGATTTTAGAAAAAATACCTGGTAGATACAAAGGCATTGTCTATTCCAGACAGAGACCGATGACATCAAGCCATTCAGATCATGCTTCAGTCAACAATCTGACCCCTTCTCACACTCCTGAGATCAGAAAATCAAGCCGCATACGACATCCCATTGACAGGTGGGTCAGCTATAACAACTTCTCCTTGGATCTTCAGCTGTTTTTAACTGCTCTCAATAAAGAAGATGAACCCACTATGTACCACCAGGCAGCCACTTCTATCAAGTGGGTAGAAGCTATGAATGATGAAATGCAAGCTTTGCATGAATGTGGAACTTGGGAAGTCGTTCCCAGACCGCCTGACAAAAATGTTGTTGGATGTAAATGGGTCTACAAGATAAAGTACAAGACAGATGGAACTATTGAGCGATACAAGGCAAGGCTCGTAGCAAAAGGATTCACTCAAGAAGCAGGGCAAGACTATGATGAGACTTTTAGTCCGGTTGTAAGAATGGGAACAATTCGGATTATTATCTCTCTGGCTGTTGAACATGGGTGGAAGTTGAGTCAGCTTGATGTAAAGAATGCCTTCTTGCATGGGGACTTGAAGGAGGAAGTGTATATGGAGCAACCCCCTGGATATCAAGAACAAAATTGTAAAACCCATGTGTGCAGGTTAAAGAGAGCTATCTATGGTTTGAAACAAGCATCTCGCTCTTGGTTTGATAGCTTCTCACTAGAGATTCAGAAACATGGATTTTCGCGTTCCATGTTGGACCACTCATTGTTCTTTTTTAGAAGCCAGACTGTGACCACTCTGTTATTAATTTATGTTGATGATATTGTTATCACAGGAAACTCTGTGGTTCACATCCAAGAAGTGAAAAACTTACTAGGTCAGAGGTTCAAAATGAAAGATCTTGGAACTCTACGCTATTTTCTTGGTGTAGAAGTTGATAATCAAACTCATGGCTTGACACTCACACAGCACAAGTACACTGTAGATGTTCTCCGCAAGGCAGGTATGAAAGACTGCAAACCTCTGGGAACTCCGAGTGTGCTGCATCAAAAACTTAGTGCACATGATGGAGATTTGTGTGATGATCCCACTAGGTATCGAAGCATAATAGGAATGTTACAGTATCTGACCTTCACTAGACCAGATATTGTTTATTCAGTTAATCAAGTATCTCAATTTATGCATGCGCCACGTATTGGACATATGGAAGTTGTCAAGAGGATCCTTAGATATCTGAAAGGGACTATTGGGGATGGATTGACATACTCACCATAGTCATATGGAAAAGATGAGCATGGACTCACTGTATATTATGATGCAGACTGGGCTGGGGATCCTGATGAACGAAGATCTACATCAAGATATTGTGCCTTCATTGGAAGAAATTTAGTCTCTTGGAGCAGTAGAAAACAAAAAGCTATCGCTAGATCAAGTACTGAGGCTGAATACAGATCTATGGCTGCTGCCACTGCCGAAGTCACATGGATCAGACATCTACTGACTGAAGTAGGAGAAAAGATCTCCCACACTACCTTGCTATGTGACAACCAAAGTGCTATTAACATGTCATTCAATCCAGTACATCACAGTCGTGCTAAACACATTGAGATTGATCAACACTTTGTGAGACAGAAAGTTGAAGAAAAAGAGATTGAGCCTGAGTTCGTCAATACTGAACAACAAGTTGCGGACCTATTTACGAAAGAATTAACAAAGGATCGTTTTTGGACGCTCAAAGGCAAGTTGTGTATGGTTCACAACCATGCTCAACTTGAGGGGGGGTGAAAAAGTGTATATTGATTCGGGTTCGGGTCTGGATCCTATACCAGACCCGAGTTCATTGTAAAACTTAAACTTAAATGTTTTTTTTCTTCTGGGTTGGGTTCGGATATTATATTAGACCCGACCCGACCCATGTACACTTAAGTGTTTTATACAATGCATTAGGTCACGATTTCTGATATACAGAAATCGTGACAGCCGCAGAGTCCCCTTTTCGGTTTTCTCTTCTCGTCTCTCTCTCTCTCTCCCTCTCTTTCTCTGTTTTCTCTCTTAATGCAGGTGCAGATGAAATTCTAACAATAAATAGGTCATTAAGGCCTTGCATTGAATGTATCTCTTGGAGAGTTCCTCCACTTCAATAATATATATATATTTTTGACCCTTGTGAGGGTGGTTTGGATGATTCAATCAAGTATTCTACTTGATTCAAGTGTGTTCTTGTTTGTCAACAAGCGACGTTCTTGGATTTAATCCATTTCATTACATGGCATCAAAGCTTTGGTGCTCTTGAAACGTTGTTCCAAGAGGAGAATCGTGATAAGCATTAAAAGAAGGAGGATCGTGAGCTTGGAGAAAACAACGAATTGTTGCATCGGGAAGCGCACCATCTCTCAAGCAAATCTTGTATTTTTTTCCTCTCATTTCCCTCTCTACCTCTCTCTTTTCTTGTTGTAAAAGAATGGAGAATGAAAGGAAAGTAATCGTCTTCATTCCCGTTCCCGTACGCCTAAATGATACAAACTAGGTGATGTGGGCATCCCATAGTAAAGCACAAAATATGGGAAAAAGGCTTATAGGTTTGGTGGGCGGTACCAAAAAAGAACCCAAATTCATTCTCACCAAAATTGAGAATGAAAAAAAAGTTGCTCTTCAAGGAGAGGAAATGTCTAAAACCGTTTCTGATTATGATAGAAAATGGAAAGAATGAAGGATGGGTCATTCCAAGATAAATGGATGGCTCATCAATAATGTGGATATTCATAAATGTTCTAGTTTAGCGAAATTTAATTTCTTTAGTGATGCATGAAAATATCTTAAAGACATGTATAGTCTTAAAGATATTGCCCACATATGTAATGTTCAAAATAAAGTGATAACTATGACTCAAGGAAAGATGAGTATTAGAGAATATTACAATGCACTCTCTCTCCTTTGGGATGAATTGGCTCTTATTGAGCCAAAATGACATAGGCCTCAAGATGTAGAACTCCGTGAAAACCAAATTAAAACGAAGCATTTCTACCAATTTGTGAATGAGCTTAGGCCCGAAATTGAGAAAACTAAGTTTGTTCTCCTCCATAGAAGAGGTATACCATCCATAGTTCAAATCAGTGTTGTTAAAAACGCGCCTCAAGGCACAAAAAGCGCGCCTCGCCTCGAGGCGAGGCCCTTTTCGCCTTGAGGCGCACTGAAAAAGCGCAACAGCCTCAAGGCGTACGCCTCATGCGCCTTGAGGCGTACGCCTTGAGGCGAGGCACGCATTAAAAATCGAATGGCCCGGACCCGAGTTCGACCCGGATCCGGGCCCGTATTCTCGAAAGATCGAGAACCTGTGTCTTTAAAAAGACACAGACGCTTCGGGGCGAGGGAAAGCCCTTGCCCCTTCTCTCTCCACTCTGTCCAATCTCGTCCACGGCCACTGCTATCGCCGGCCACCACCCGTCGTCGATCATCGCCTCTTCCACCTTTTTTCCTCTGCTGAGAAGGCATCAGCGACCCACCGCGCCAGCGACTCACAGCCACCGTCGTGCGACCACTCGGCGCTGCCACTGCTGTCGCCGGCCACCACTCGCTGCCGGCCACCACCCTTCGTCGATCATCGCCTCTTCCACCTTCTTTTTTCCTCTGCTGAGAAGGCATCAGCGACCCACCGCGCCAGCGACTCACAGCCACCGCCGTGCGACCACTCGCCGCCGCCACTGCTGTCGCCGGCCACCACTCGCTGCCGGCCACCACCCGTCGTCGATCATCGCCTCTTCCACCTTCTTCTTTCCTCTGTTGAGAAGGCATCGGCGACCCGCCGCGCCAGCGACTCACAGCCACCGCCGTGCGACCACTCGCCACCGCCACTGCTGTCGCTGGCCACCACTCGCCGCCGGCGACCTTTGCGTTTTCCGGTGATAGGTAAAGTTCTGGGTTTTTTGAAGGTAACGATTTTCTGGGTTTTCTTCTACCCTTTTCATTTTTTATTTTGTTTCTTTGTCTTTCTTTCTAGTTGCTTTTCGTGATTTATACGTAGATGTGTTTGTTTCTGAACAATATGTTTCTTTGTTTTTATGTTATTTTGCATCTAAATATGAATGAAATGATACCATTTTTATCTTTAAATGTAATTGGTATGTTTTCTTTCTCTATTGACTGATTTCGTTCATTAGAATTAGTGGGTTCCTCTTTTTATTAAGTTTCATCTTTCTTTTTTTTTGGTGTTGATTTGTGTGAACTCATCTGATTCAGATATTTTAAGTTTCATTAAAATATGTATTTTTTATCCCTGTCGAATTGCTGGAATCAAAAGATCTCAGTCCTCTGAGTGAGAATTTTCCATATATTCCCCCTTTCTTATGTTTTCTTTCCCCTGTTGACTGATTTCGTTCATTAGAATTAGTGGATTCCTCTTTTTATTAAGTTTCATCTTTTTTTTTTGTGTTGAATTGTGTGAACTCATCTGATTCAGATATTTTAAGTTTCATTAAAATATGTATTTTTTATCCCCTGTCGAATTACTGGAATCAAAAGGTCTCAGTCCTCTGATTGGGAATTTTCCATATATTCCCCCTTTCTTATGTTAAGCATCTGAAATATTCGAACATAATGGTGACCTCTGTTTAGCATATTCAATATATGTTTTTTTTTCGGCATTTTCACAATTTCTTGGGGTTGATCTCCGGAGAAGTTCTTGATATACCTTCTTGTTGAATTCTAGGGATGGTTATTTAGTTGGTTTAACACGCTCTTCTTTCTTCGAAAAAAAAGGAAGACAAATTTCGTTGGTGTTTTATTTGTGTTTTTAAGGATATTTTTTGTCTTTTGTGGTGCTTTTTTGTGATGGTATTCATTTCAATCGATGCAAAATTTGTTTGGAGGGCCTTGGAGTTGGTTGGTGTTTTCTTTTTGTTTTTGAGAAGAAATCTGGTATCCAAACCACCTCCACTCTATCTCTACTATGTGTGTGTGGCTACAAGTGTGTATTATTGAATGAACTTTGAGACCCAATTAAAAAACTGACCTAATTATATTTATTATTTTTTTCTAGTCAATTATGTTTTTTTCTAGGATTCGTATATAACTTATACACCAAGATTGTCTATTTTACATTTGTTTTCATGTAATGTGGTCAGCAGAATGCATGATGTTAATATATATTTTGTGTTATGTATTTTTGCAGTTGAACAATGGCAAAAGATGTAGGATGGGATCATGGAGTTAAAGTTCCAAATCCTACTAAAGATCCCAAACTCGTAGGACATGTAATTTGCAATTACTGTCATAAACAGACTACAGGAGGCATCTATAGGCTAAAACATCACTTAGCTGGCACAAAGCATGGTGTAAGCACGCGCGAAGCGGTTCCACCTGACGTGAAAAGATTTTTTCAGAATCATGTAAAGGATCAGGGGCTAAAGAAAGAAGAGTTAGAACAAAACAAGTTGGATATCGGGAGAAGTGTTTATTTTGGATCATCAACCGGCGATAATGTGAATAAAGAAGCTAGTGGATCAGGTAGTGATGCAAAAACAAGTGCAGCTGGTCCTATGAACCTTTTTGTGAAAAAAAAAGCACGACAAACCACAATAAACACTGCTTTCAAAAGAGATGAAAGAAAAAATGTATGTCGTGCCATTGGTAGATTTTTTTATGCAAATGCCTTATCATTTAATCTTTGCAACAGTCCATATTTTGGTGCAATGGTAGAAGCTATTGCAAATTATGGGCGAGGGTTCAAACCACCTTCTTATCATGAGATCAGAACGTGGATTTTGAAGGATGAGGTAGATTGTACTCATGAAATTTTGAAAGAGTTCAAAAAAGAGTGGCCAAAGGTTGGTTGCAGTATTATGGCAGATGGTTGGACAGATGGGAAAGGAAGAAACTTAATTAATTTTCTTGTGAACAACTCATCTGGGACAGTATTTTTGAAGTCCGTTGACATCAGCGACATGAAAAAAACTGGTGCAAATTTGTGTAAGTTGTTTGAAGAAGTTGGTGAAAGTAATGTGGTGCAATTGGCAGCTGGAAATATGTTAACAACAGGAAAAACATGTTTTTGGACACCATGTGCAGCCCACTGCTTGGATCTTATGTTAGAAGATATTGGAAAGATATCAATTTTTAAAGATACAGTGGAAAAGGCAACAAGATACATTTATAGTCATGCATGGGTATTAAATTTAATGAGAAAATTCACAAAGAAGAAAGAACTTCTGCGTCCAGCCGTCACTCGTCTTGCCACAACATATCTTACACTTCATAGTATTGGATGTTATAAGAAAGAGTTAAAGTCGATGTTCTTATCTTCAAATTTTAGAACATCTAATTACTATAAGAAATCTGATGCTAAGAACATTTCTTGTATTGTTCTTAATGATCATAAGTTTTGGGTTGCCATATCATATGCAATTAAAGCTACACTACCTCTCGTGAAAGTGTTGCGACTCGTTGATGCAGACGAACCTGCTATGGGATTTTTGTATGAGGCAATGGATAGAGCGAAGGAGGAAATTCCTTCAAACCTTGACAATGTCCAAAGAAAATATAAACCTATTTGGGATATTATTGATAGACGATGGGACTTGCAACTTCATAAGCCTTTGTATGCAACTGCCTATTATTTAAATTCACATTTTCATTATGCTGACAACTTCAACCCTAATGGAGAAGTTATGGGTGACTTTTATGATTGTGTTGAAAAATTAGTTTCTGATGCAAATATTCGGTTGAAAATTACAACACAAATCGATGCATTTAAAAAGGCAAAGGGCTTGTTTGGCAGAGAGGCAGTTGTTACAACAATAAAATTAAAAAGTCCTGGTAAGTTTGCAATTATGTTGTTATTTGTCAATATTTTTTTATGTTTTTGTTAATTATTACATTTTTAATGTTTTTATCAATTTTTTATTATTTTATTTGAATGGAGCTGATTTGTGGAGTTCATTTGGGCACGAAAATCCTGAGTTGATGAATTTTGCAATTCGAATTTTAAGTTTGACATGCAGTGCATCCGGCTGTAAGAGGAATTGGAGTACTTTCTCATTGGTTTGTGACTTTGTATTTTATTTTTGAAATACATTTTTATATGTTTAATTATCTTATATTTGATTATCAATGATTTGAAATTATAGGTGCATACAAAACGAAGGAATAAACTTAAACAAGAGAAAATGAATGCATTGGTTTTTGTAATGTACAATATGAAATTAAGAGAGAGAAATATGAAGAGGAGGGCTACCAAAGGCCCTATATGTCTAGATCATATAGACTCAGACGATGAGTGGATTGTGGAGAAGGAAGATCATGTGTTGCCAAGTGATCCCAATTGGTTGGAGGATTCATGGTTGGATCCGAACTTCAACATAAATGCCATTGAGCATGTGCCTATTGAAAAAGTCACTTCACCTCATGTTTCACAAAGTGGTTCTAGGCAAGACATGTCTTCAAGAGATCGAGGTAAAGTTATATTCCTTTTACCTAGTATGAATATAAATGTATTTTTTAATTACATAACATAAATATTTAATACATGATTTTTTATTGAAGAAAAAGAAAAGCAAAAGAAGTAATTGAGGACGTGGATGAAGAAAGTGTAGATGACGAAGAGTCAGAGAATGAAGATGAAGAAGAACCTATTTATATGGATTCTTCAGATGATGATATTGAAGACTTAAATATTGATGATGACGAGACACAACAAGAGCCTAGGCCCTAATTCATATCATAGAGCTATTGGTCATTTATATGTTTTTTGGGACTTTCAGTTGTAATTGTGAATGTTAACACTCTCATTTTGAAGAATTCTGGACAAATACATTAACATTTGGTTGTTAATGTTAACATGCATTTTTTAATTATGACATGATGTTGTTAGTGCTAATATGCATTTTGTTGTTAATGTTAGTTTTTTATTGAATGAATGCTCATATTTATGCAATTAGATACTTATATAGATCAAGTTGTTGCATTAATGTTACTTTTACATATTAATCTCATATTTTTTTCGTATTATTTGAGATTTTTTATTTCGTGTTGGTTGGCGCTTCATCAATAAAGCATTTCTTGTTTATTTATAATTTTAGATCATTTTTATAGTTTTTTTAAGTTAAATTTTTTTTTTTTTAGGCTTACGCTTTGCGCCTCGAGGCTTACGCCTCGCCTCAGATTTTGGTGGAGCGCCTCGCTATGCTTCAACGCTTTTCACAACACTGGTTGAAACTATTGAGGAATTGACTATGTAAGAAAATAGATTAAAGAAGCCATCTGCTTCAAAGAATGAAGAAACCGTGCTTGCTATGTTAAAGCCCAATAATCATACTAGGAGTTATAAACCTCCTCATTTTATAAAGAATGAGAATAGGAGAAACCCCAACAACTATGAAAAAAAATGACAAAAGAGGTGATCATGAGTACAAAAAGGGTGGCAAGATCATATGCTACCATCGTTATGAACCGGGACACATCAAGCCTTTTTGTCCCAAAAGAAAGAAAGAGGATCACCGAGATGATAAGAGAGTTGCTTCGGTTGAAAGGAATGATATAGACGACTCCAAATGCATCGGCTCACTATCCTTGGCTCAACTAATGGAGGCGGTATAACCAATGTTCAAAACTCAAGCCTCTTCCTTCTTGAGGACGGCCGTATCCACAAATGGTGATCCTGGTAAGACTTCTTGGATCTTAGATTCCGGAGCCTCTTTTCATATGACTCCAAATGAGTTCATATTATCCGAATGTCATTCTAACCCAAATATTTTTAATGTTTCAACCGCCGATGGAACATCCTTAAAAATCAAAAGTTTTCAGATTTTTCAAAAACAACCAAAGTTTCACATACCAAATATTAGAGTTGTGCCAAAATTAAATTTAAATTTTTTATTTGTTTCACAAATTACGAATCATGGTTGCAAAGTACTATTTTCATTTAATGATTGTTTGATACAGGATCTTCAGTCCGGGAAGCCGATTGGGCAAGGCTATAGAAGAGATCTCTATGTAATGGACAATCTTGATTTATCAAAACAATCTTTTTGTAATTTTATAGAAAAAAAGATATAGAAAATTAGTACAAAAGACTAGGATACCCTAGTGTGTCCAAATTACATTTGTTTTTATTTCTTACTAGTTATAAAGAAAAAGACTTAGTTTGTGAAGATTGTATTGTTCGCAAAATGAGGGCTTTACTCTTTGGGCCAAGACACTTTATATCTAAAAATCTATTTGAGTTAGTACATTCGGATGTATGGAGACCGTCTCCTGTTATATCTAAAGGCGGGGTATCATACTATATTGTGTTTGTGGATGACTATAGTAGACATTCTTGGATCTTTTTTCTTAAACAAAAATCAGAAGTATTTGACTGCTTTAAAAAGCTTCATTACTATGTAAAGACTCAATTCAAATCCAACATTCAGATTTTTAGATCCAATTTTTGGGGAGAATTTATATCAAAAGAATTCAAAAATTTTCATAATCTAAATGGGATTATTCATAAAAAATTTTGCCCATACACTCCTCAACAAAATGGACTAGCTGAAAGAAAGCATAGACATATTGTTGAGACCATTACAACACTTCTTATATCAAGAAATGTTCCAAAAGTGTTTTGGGCTGAAGCCGCTCTTACAGTAGTTTATAAATAGAATGCTTCAAAAAATATTGAAAATATATCCCCTAATGAAAAATTATTTAGAACATCGCCCGATTATAAAAGGTTGCAAGTCTTTGGATGTAAATGTTTTGTTCTTACTTATAAGAATGACAAACTTTCCCCAAAAGCAATCCCTTGTGTCTTTTTATGCTATCCTGAAAATCAAAAGGGATATAGATGTTATGATATAGAAAGGAATAAATTATATGGTTCACGAAATGTTATTTTTATTGAAAATAAAAATGATTTTAACAAAGGAAAAATCCAAGAGAACTATGATTATCCATTCCTTTTTGACCTTGTCAACGAACATGAAAGGTGTGAAAACATTCATGATGAGCATGGGAGTGAAAATGAAGATACTCATGATGCAAGTGAGAATGTAAACGATGACCTATCTCATAATAACATACAAACCTATACTCGACGTACTGAAGATCACCCACCATGTGCTTTAGAAAGATATTCTTAAAATCAAGATGTAGACTCTACTAGTATTAGAAAATCGGTAAGAATTTCAAAAGCCCCTAGTAGATTTGTATCCTATGATTCCTTTGAACTTAGGTATAAATCATGTCTCATGGCTATACACTCATATACAGAACCATCATCCTACCATGAAGCTAAAAATCATCAAGAATGAATTAAAGCGATGAATGATGAATTTGAAACTTTAGAAAAGGCAAAAACTTGAAAAATCCAAACATTACCTAAAGGAAGAAAAACTATAGGATGTAGATGGGCTAAATGTGATAGGACATTGAAAATATATAAAGCTAGACTGATAACTAAGAGATACAGTTAAGAATATAGAATTGACTATGATGAAACCTTTGCCCCAGTTGCTCGAACGACGACTTTTAGAACTCTTATCTCTATAGCATAAATTAAAAAATGACCTATATTTCAAATAGATGTAAAAAATGCCTTCTTGAATGGTAATCTGGATGAGAAGGTCTATATGGATCCTACACCAGGTTTGAATTTAGCACATAGAAAAACTCTTCGGCCATGAAAAGCCTTGTATGGCTTAAAACAAGCTCCCAAAGCTTGGTATGATAGGCTCAGTAATGTGATGACCCAACTTCATTTTAAATCTTGTTTTACTGACACTGCGTTATTTGTTAAATCTCCAATGCAAGGATAGTTATACTGCTACTGTACGTAGATGATATGATAATCACAGAAGATGATAAACTGGGAGTAAATCATATCAAAGATGTGCTTAAAGACAACTTTGATATGACAGATCTTGGCTTTTTACGATATTTTCTTATAATTAAAGTGGCTTACTCGCCCTCGTGGTTATTTTTTGTCACAGATTAAGTATGCAACTGAGATCATTGAGATATCAAGACTCTCAGATGAAAAACAGGTTGACACTCCAGAAGTCATACATGCAAAAATGAAGAAAGATGATGAAGAACCTCTACAAGATCCAACCCCATACAGACAAATGATTGGAACTTTGTCTTATCTTTCAATTACTCGTCCTGATATTTCTCATGCTATTAATTCTGCCAGTCAATTTCAGCATGCTCCAACTACAGTACATATGAGTACTGTAATAAGAATTATTAGATATATTAAGAATTTAATAAGTCATGGATTGTTTTTGTCATCCTCTTCCTCGTTAGAAGTCATTGCATACTTTGATTCTGATTGGGGAGGGGATGTGAATGATAAAAGCTCAACTACGGGTTTATGTGCTTTTGTAGGTGACTCCCTAATCTCATGGCGATGCAAGAAGCAATAGATGTCCCTTTCCTCAACTGAAGCTGAGTATCGCGTTATGGCAACGACTACATCTGAGTTAGTATGGTTGCGACAACTACTGGAGGATTTGGGAATTCACATCACAGAACCCTCTAGATTATGCTGTGATAACAAGAGCGTTGTATATATTGCAAGCAATCGTACGTTCCATAAGAGGACAAAACACATTGAAATAGATTGTCACTATGTTCATAAAGAATTTTTGCGGAAGACTATCACATTGCCTTATGTTCCATCAGAATATCAACTCGCGGACTTCCTCACCAAAGCGCTACCGTCACCTAGATTTCACTTTCTACTTGGCAAACTCTCGGTTGTTCCATCATGAGTTTGAGGGAGGGTGTTAAGATATATATATATATATATATATATATATATATATATATATATATATATATATATATATATATATATATATATATATATATATATATATATACATATGTATTTATATTCAATGTTGAGGTCTGAATTTGTTTACTTATGAGATGAGATAATACCCTGTTATCGCATTCACTTTGCGATCTGAATTTGTTTACTTAGGATATTCACACTATAATCAGATTTTTTTTCTTTAGGCATCGTGAGACCGCAGCCATTGAAAATAAGATGCGAGAGAATCGTTTACGGTGGTTTGGACATATTCGGCGAAGGCCTAATGATGCTCCAGTTAGAAGGTTGGAGAAATGGGAAAATATATTAGTTAAAAGAGGTCGGAGTAGGCCTAGGAAGACTTGGATGGAGATGATAGGAAAGGATATGAATGCTTTGAACCTCACCAAGGACATGGCATTGGATAGAAATGATTGGAGGAAAAGGATTCATGTGGAAGACCCAAAATGAATTTCTTTTTTGGTTCATATCGCTGACCCCAATTGTTTTGGGATGAAAGCGTAGTTGTAGTTGTTGTTGTTGTTGTTGTTGTAGGCATCGTGAGACCTGAAATCACTTTTGACCGCAGCCATCCTATGGTCCAAACTTTCCATTGTGAGTGGTTACCTTTCAAAATAAAAAATAAAAAACTGACGTGTGCATATGTTGATCACGATATGCTAATATTAGGATGGGCATACATCTTGATTTTCTTTTTTTTTGTAACGTCAGGCTGGTTCCGTGTTCTTCACGCCTGTCCTAAAATTTCATTGTAATGGTTAAACTATGATCCACGTTAAACTGAATTGATGACAGTTAGATGGGAGTTAATAAATCTGGAATTTTTTAAGAAATAAAACCCGAACTTTCATGACGAATCCCAAACGGTTTTGCTTGAATTTAATAAACTAAGCTGCAAATTGTGTTCAAAATCTGATTTTTTTTTTAAATTTATTAGAAGTCTGAATTTAATTGGTTCGACTAAATCTGAGTTTCATTTAGAATCATTAAATCTGATTTTAATTGAAGAATAAAATTGATTCTGGCTGGTTATAAGAATATTGGTTTTTGGTCTTGTTATTAATCGGATTTTTTGTTGGCACTATAAATCTAATTTTTTGTTTACAATATGCATTCAACCATTAGCCATGAACATGCTTCAGTGTTATGTCTCATATAAAAGTCTTGTGAACACAAGTTGGTATTCCTTTATTTAAGTGAGTTTAAGGTTCACTTAAATTTGCAATGTTATTTAAACATATTATATTTGCATAGTAGTTTTGGTTGGACCACTTGCGGGCCTTTGAAGGCCAGATGCTTGTACGTTGTTCTTAAAATGACAAGTTTTGAATGCATGGAAAGATAACCATTATGCTTTTAAGTTAATTGTAGCATATGCATTACACTGTTCAAATTAACAAGGCAAAGACCCAAAATTAGATAATGCATAAACGTTCTTGTGCAGAAACTTCAATAAATTAAAAATGGTAAAAGAGACCAAACAGTGTAATAATTGTTCTTCCTTGATTGCCCTCTGAAAAGGTGGGATCCTTGGATGTTGATCATAGAGGACCATGAGGATATTGAACATCGTGTGCACTGTTCTCCCCAAGAACCCGATGAGTGGTTCATGTTCCCAGCCATGGTTATAGGGAACTTCTACCATTTTGCCTAAAGGTGTTGTTGTTTAATTCAGTTGTAGTTATTGGTATACCAAGAAAAGTGACGTCAACGAGTGATGATGCATTTGTCATCCTGACATTAGGTGATGATTCCTAATGTTCCGATTTAAGGTAATGATTCTTGATATCGGTCGAGAGACTTGTGTGGGACCCAGTTAATAAAATACAATTGTATGATAAGATACTACGGGGGACTCTGCCTTTGACCTCAGGACTTTGGCCTGTTTTGAGTACCTGCAAGTTTTATACAAGATGAAACTTAATATGTTGCATTAAGTAGGGAAATGCATTCAAAAGCAATACTTGATAATTAAATTAAAAAGTCATTCATGCAAGTTGCATTGGTTCATGCATCCCTAAATGTTTATGTGGCATGTGGTGTTTTGTTGCCTGCAATTGAACTGTTTATATTGCAAACTTGTTCTGAGTATGAATTGTTTGTTAAAGCCCTCTCTTAAACTTATGTTTGATTTGGTTTATGTTATCTTCCTTACTGTTGGATTTTGATAAGGTCTCATACGAGAACTTCGGTTCTTACCTTTTTTTAAAAAAATCTTTTTTAGGTACCGAGTCTCATTGATGGCGGGACTAGTTTGCAGAAGGGAGCGATGGTTTATGATTTGGTGGACAGGATTCTAACCGTTTTAAGAGTTTTTAGTTTTTGGAAAACTTGTTGAACCCAAAATGAGGACTATTCAATTAATTTAAATTCAATTTAAATTTATGGTTTGAATAATTCTATGTTTGGACTGTATGCTGGATTGTGAACTTGGGATATCTTTCTGCATTATTTAAAATTATTTATTCGTTAAAAAAAATCCGCATTTTTTGAGGGTCAGTTTGGGGTCGTTACATATAAGGAACCACAATATCTTCTTTTAAGGAAAAATCCCCATCTTTATTATTTCATGGCTAGTTTACAATGTAGGATCTTTCTTTTGTTCATTCCATTAGTATGATGTGGCTAACTAAAAGATTTCTAGTGTATAATATCTATAATGATTTTAACCATCAAAATTAACAATAAGAAAAGGACTGTTTACTACCAGTCAATCAGAAGTCTCAAAGTAATCTGGGTAAAACTAAATGTTTGATTAGCCAGATACATCAATTAGAATTTAGCATGCAAAAAATATCAAAATAATTACCTTGATGTAATTATGAACATAGGTGAATTCCTCTGGGATGGTCCAGCTTTTGAAGTGGCCAAGAGCAACTTCCAAATGATAAAGCTTAGGTGCAAGGCTCAAGTCAACAGCACAAACAGTTTCACCATTAACATATGGGCCCTGCTACCAATTTAAGTTAAATTGCTTCGAATGAATATAACAAATGTTAAGGAATTGGGAACATGAATGAAATACATAATGCATGAAATGTAAGCACAAAAATAAACAAAGGAACACAAAGCATGGGCAAGATGTGGGATACATCACATGGATATGGATATGGGAACGGGACACGATGCAGATACGTTTCATACGATACGATAAATTTCAAAAATTAGGATATGGGGATACGGCCATACACACAGATAGATGTATGGATGTGTATAAAAAAATAAACTTAAATCACTATAGTTAGAAACATAAAAAATGAAACTAGGTTGAAACTGGAATATGATGTAATTGGTGACAAATTTTAAAATAAAAAGAACTCAGGTGAATACAAAATAAGTATACAAGATCATAAAAGGAAATAGACAAAGTTAATAACACAATGTTGACTATGTATGAAACTAGTTTGACTATGTCCATGAAGCATCCAAGTGTCGTGTCAACACAGGATACCCATGCTAAATAAAGTGTCCGTGTGACATAGATGTGAGGCCAGCCAAAAAATAGCATCATTAAAAATCAAGTTAGCATATGAAATACTAAATCATGATGATAATAAATATCTCCAACCTTCAAGATTTACAAGAAAATATTAGAACTCACATGTTAAGATGAATGTATTCTTTTGTGTGTGTGTGTGTGTGTGTGTGTATATATATATATATATATATATTATAATCAACTTAGGTTGACTAGTTGACTTTTTATAGCCGTTGCACCCTCTCCAACAGCTAGAAAGGGATCTCCCCTTTTCTCTCTTCTCTACTCTCTTCTTTATAAATATGTGGGCATGTGCATGGGTAGGGGTTGAGAGAGTGACGGAAAGTTTTTAGGCTTTTGAGTGTTTGTAGTGAGGTTGTTTGTAATTTTGTAATTTTTTTTTTTTAATTTCATTCTTAAAAAAATTATTTATTTTATAATTCTTGTGTTTCATTGTTACTTCTATGGTGAGTATATTAAAATACATTGTATTTTTTATTCTTGGTATCCATTCTGGAGTGCATAGGGATTTGTGTCATTTTCATGACATGGTATCAGAGCAAGGCAACATGGTCTTGAAAAAGATTTGTATGGTATGAGTTCAAGTTTTCGCATTCTGGTACATACCTTTGGCCCCTTTTGGTTTTGGTAAGTACTTTTAGAGGATCATATTAAAATATCTTTTTTTGAAATTAGAAATTGTTGTCCTTTGATATATGAAGTATATGTTTTAGATTATAGATATATAAGTTGAAAAATTATATTTTACAAGAATACATGGTTTCTTAAAATCTTATATGTGTTTCATGTTTTGCAAAACTTTAAATTTTATGTTGTATTTCTTTTTTGAATGTCTCTTAATGTATGTGTATACAAGAGTATGTTTGTTCTTATGCCCATATGTGTATACATGGTTTATCTTTAAGATTTTTTTAATGTATCATGATGTTTCCTTAAATGATTTTTAATTGTGTGACAAAAGCATGAATTTTGTGCGAACTCCTTGATTAAGATTATGAATCTTAGAGATTTTTGAATAAGTATTGTTATTAGTGATAACAAAGATATTTTCTATGCTCTCATAAGATCCTTCTATCAGCATATGAATGTATTATTCCATGTATAAGTGATATAGACCCCTTTTAAAATACCTTATTAAGTAAAATTTATTCTAAAAAATTAATGACTTGTATATTAAGAAATTCTTGCATTATATTCTGAGGTATATGCCACGAGTAGTCTATATGATTATTATTGATGGGATAATTATGGTTTGTCATCATGTATCCAAATGCATGTTTAATTTTGGAACGTATGATGCATTTTGTGTGCATTCATCTTGAATAAAGATTATACTTTTTAGTGTTCTTTTAAGCTCCAAAGTAGCTATTGTGCTTATATCTCTTTCTTTGTGAGTTCATGTTTGCCTCTTGTTTGAGGTGTGTGAGTGAGAATCTCTATATGTTTGTCTTCAATTGTCCCATAGTAGACTTATGATTTAGATCTACCTTCTTAAAAGCTTCTTTTTAATAAGATTATATATATTGTTCTTGTCTCTTTATTAAGAGTCATTGGATCTTTTGTATATGATGTGCCTTAGTGCACTTGTTACTTGATTGGTGGATTTATGATTTTATTTTGAAGAATTCTCAAACTTCATCTCTTCTATGTACATTGCTTGTATTGAGCATGATTCTTGTTTGCTTATTCAAGGTTGTAAAAATTGTCATGTGATATATTGTTGTGCATATGATTGCACTATATTTATTCTAAGATTTCATCTCCTTTATTGGATTTAATTTGAATATTTGTCTTTTTAAATTGGTTCCTATACATGAACTCACTTATTTGAAAATTGTTTTTCGTGAGTATGTATTGCCTTTTTATGACATTTGTTTTGTCTATCACAAATTTTTATATGCATCATTTTTTTTTGCCTTGTTATTGGGTCAGGGTTAGTCGTTGAGGTGAGTTATGTGTGCACCTCATCTTATCAATCAAGATTCTCAAGTTTATAAGTGACGTAATGTCATTTGCCTTGTATCTGATTGATGGTTAATTAGCCTCTGAACTCATTGTTATTGAAAATCTGAGCGAATCGTTAGGGTGAGTTATGTGTGCACCTCATGTCATCTTGTCAGTATAGGTATGTGATTAACAGGCCGGTGATTAACCTCAATTTTTATGAGTGTGTTTTATCACTCATTTGTTTGTGTGGCCATTGTTACAGTATTGAATGCTTGATATCTTGTTTTTCTTGTGATGGTTGTTATGTTTTTTAAACCATAGAGTTTCGAAAGATTGATATTTTTATTCTTCTTTATGACATTAGTTTGTTTTCATTACAAGTTCTCTTACCTCTTTTGTTCTCTCTTATTATGCCTCGTATCTAAGTGGGTGAGTTATGTGTGCACCTCATGTCATCTTGTAAGTATAGGTATGTGATTAACAGGCCGGTGATTAACCTCAATTTTTATGAGTGTGTTTTATCACTCATTTGTTTGTGTGGCCATTGTTACAGTATTGAATGCTTGATATCTTGTTTTTCTTGTGATGGTTGTTATGTTTTTGAAACCATAGAGTTTCGAAAGATTGATATTTTTATTCTTCTTTATGACATTAGTTTGTTTTCATTACAAGTTCTCTTACCTCTTTTGTTTTCTCCTATTATGCCTCGTATCTAAGTGTCATTATATGTAGACAAGAGATGTTTGTTCATACTTTCGTGTTTTTGTTTAGCTCATAAGTGGCATTGAGAAAATACTCTTGTTCTAGTAGTTGATACACTTATTTTGAGTGTCATTATATGTTAATAAAAAATGTTTATTCACACTTTTGTGTGTTTGTTTCCCCCATAAGTGACATTGTGATTATACTGTTATTCTAGTAGCTGATACACTTATTTTGCGTGTTATTATATGTAGACAAGAGATGTTTATTGACACTTTTATGTTTTTTTTTTGCCCTTTAGTGGCATTGTGGTTATGCTTTTGTTCTAGTAACTGATACACTTGATTTTTTAGGATTAGAGGTCTAGTGAGGTGATTGCTTGTGGTGGTCAAACTAGTGTTAAGATTTGTAAATACCATTTATTGTATTATATGAGATTTTTTAAATCGCTTCATAATTTTTCTAAACTCATTTGCTCTTATATGAAAAATGGTTATTGAAATATTTTTATGCATTTTGCATTAAATATGCTTTAGTTGCATAATCAAAGATATTTTAAATTTGTTTCATGATTGATTGTCTTGCATGTTTTGCATAAGTTTAATTAATGCTTTCTAAGCATTTGTTAATGAAAGATATATTAATTTTACCTTGTGAGTTGTTGGTGTGTATTTCCGTGGTCCATAACTGACCACTATCGTATTCATATCTTATTGTAGCCTTTGTGGCATTTCTTTGAGATAGTTTTGGTTTCATTAGTTAGTTTTCTAAGCATGTGTTCTTGAAAGATTTTCATTGTTATCGCTTAAAATTGGTCCATAAGTGACATTTTTTTGTTGTATTGCTAATATTGTTGCTAAAGTGAAATTGGTCTATGTGTATTTGACTTTTCTTAAATCTTTATTGAGTGATTGAAATCATTTCTTATCTTCCGCTGTGTAAAAATAATTTGTTATTTATACTCCTTTGTGAGTTATTTCTTCATGGTATTGATAATGTTGAAAATCCATGCATGTTATGCATTAATATGTCTTTTATGATAGATATATGTGCACATGATTTTCATGAATGAATAAAGTGACTAATGACTATTGTGTTTGAAAATAATGATTTTTCAAAAAATTAATTCTTACTTTAAATGATTTTGAAAAATGTTAAATTGATTTATTAAATATTTTCTATATATTGTATGTTTGTGTGCTTGGCCACCCTCTCTCCATAATATATAACTAATCTTTTGAAATCTTCTTATGATATATGTGTATAATTGGGATGTTTTGTTAGCTCTATTTATAGGTTTTCAAGAATCAATGATATTGAAGGTCCTCTATATAATTGAGCATATGATTGAGCATCCTTTAAAGAAGCACCAAATGGAAGAACTTGATGAAGTCTATGGAGACATTTTCCGTAATGTGTTTCTTCTTTTGTAATTTCAAACTTACAATGAGTCACTTTAAGTTTGAGGGAGGGTGTTAAGATGGATGCAATATTTTGTGTGTGTGTATATATATATATATTATAGTCAACTTAAGTTAATTTTTTATAGCCGTTGGACCCTCTCCAATAGCTAGAAAGGTATCTCTTATTTTCTCTCTTCTCTACTCTCTTCTCTATAAATATGTGGGTGTGTGCATGTGTAGGGGTTGAGAGAGTGATGGGTAGTTTTTAGGCTTTTGAGTGTTTGTAGTGAGGTTGTTTGTAATTTTGTATTTTTTTTTGCATTATTTGAATTTCATTCTTAATGAAATTATTCATTTTATAATTCTTGTGTTTTATTGTTACTTCTATGGTGAGTGTATATTCAAATACATTGTATTTTTGGTTCTTGGTATCCATCCCGGAGTACATCGGGATTCGTGACATTTTCATGACAACCTATCCTTCTCTAGAATAAGCACCCACATGGGTTTGAAGAACACTGGAATCTGGAAACTAATCTCAGTACTAATCACAGGAACAACATTAGAAACTCTTCAATGGAGAAAATGAAAGAAATCAATTGTGTAATTATCATCCGAGATTCATTTGTGTTAGTCACGTCACGTCCCCTTATCTCTGGTTCATTGAAATGCTATCCTTGCCACACTTCACCAGTAACATCTGAAACTTAATGTTTGAATACACCCAATAGCTTATTTTAAATTTTATTACTTCCTTTAATTATTGGACTGATTTAGTTCATAACCAACTCAATTTTTTTTTTTTTTTGTGGATTATTCTTTTTAAGAGGAAATGAATCTTTCAATAATAGAAATGAAAAGGGTCACCAAAACTGAGTGCAAAAAGGAAAATAATAAGAAAAAAGAAGAAAAACACATAAACTCCTATTCTACTAAGCAAATTCAGCTACTGTCAAGTCCATTTGTCCCTAGAAAAGAGAGAAATAGAGGACTGAATTCTTGAAGAACCACAATGAGGTGCTCAATATGGATCTTAATATAGATCCATATCCAAACCCTCTTTTTCTTTCTTTATATATATATATATATATATATATATATATATATATATATATATATATATATATATATATATATATATCCGTGTCCCTGTACCCTCATTTTTTGAAATTGCCGTGTTGTACCCTCCATACCCGTACCCATGTGACATAGGGCACAACTAACCCTTTTACTTTCTTTTCTTTTCTTTTATAGAGCTCCAATCTTCTGTCAATAGCTTTCAATGCTTCAATTCCATCAACTGAAGCTTAGGAGAGCAAAACCTAATGCATACACAAGCAGAAGGCAGGGAATATCACAACAAAAGTTAAAACAAGAGCCTTGGACCTAACTCTTCCTCAAATTTCCTGAATTCTGTGATCATTATTGCCCCATTTTTTATGGTGACAAGACCATCTATGAACTAACAAATCCACAAGCTTCAGCGCCACTTATCGTCTATGACACCATTACATCAAATCACTTTGTTATGGCTTTTCTAATAACTTTTCCAAGTGAGAATGCATTGAACTATCCATGTAAGATTTGATTATTCACAAGCATTTGCCCTATATAAAGCATATACTTTCTGTTGGTAAGTCGAGTTTTTTCAAGCAATAGTACAGATTTTGAAGGCCAGTTTAAGCAGGAGACAGTGCTTCTCTAGAAACAGTTTGCAAGTCCAGTTTTTGGCCTTTTTGAAGATATTGATCTTATAGGGAACATTGTATTAGACATTTGTCAATCATTTTTTATAGTGGAATGTGATGCCAACATCAATCTGTTTGAGTTTGAACTTGGAATTGCATTTTCTCAATGAATGCTTCGGATTAAATTACATTGCAGAAACAACAAAAAGACAAACATAACTATAATTGAATAACACATATTCGCATTTTCAAGTATAAAAAGGACCCAAACAATAAGGGATGGTTTATCAAGACAACCAGCCATGTTCAAGCTGCTGAAATTAACTGAAATTATCAAGGATGGAATGGAGTTCATGGAACACCAAACCCAAGAAATCCAATAATATGGGTGCCAATTCAAGAAATCATTTGAAATGTAACAAGCAATAACCACAAAAGGGGTACTAAACGTAATCTAAAACTATAAGAATTGATCTCAAGGATGATAATATCCAAACCAAAACACACAAAAAACAAATCTGCAGACACTTCAGTAAGAATGTAGCGTACCATTTTCATTAAAAACGAATAAATTTAGCAAAAGTCCAATAGAATCAGGTGCAGCATACGTAGCATCATGGATCACACTAATGCACTAAAATCAGTTAATATCATAGACTTCAACGTTCTGCTACACAGATGATGAACCACAGAGAGAAATTAGCAATTAAACATATGCTTATAATCGAACGCAAGTCATCATGCGAAAAACCAGAAATCGTACATGCTCTTTGAGATGCTCATTTAGTGAACGAAGTTCATCCAACAGCGCCTGCTCCGTGACATCATTTGGGTCATTACTTTTCAAAAACTTGATGAAAGAGATGAATATCTTAGACCCTCTGCAATACCAACATAACAATATCCCCGTTTTCAGAAAGAAAAAAGAAATTTCTTTGCAATCCAGACGTTAAACAAATAATTTGATCTATAACCACAACTTCAAGAGTCAAATAGATGTATTTTTCGCATATTTCTGCAATGATTATATGTGCCGAATGCAAAAGCATTGATAAAAACATCAACCAAAAACACTTATATACACGAATAGGAGAATATATCGAGCATGGGGATGGACTCATACACAGAGGCGACCTCCGGCGGAGGCGCAAGCGGAGGATTCGGGAATTTCTCCTCAAGAATCTGCGTGATCGCGTCGGAGTCCGGCACCCATTTATCATCAAACTTCAGCACCGGCACCTTCCCTTCCGGGCTGATCTCCAAAAACCTGAAACCCCAATTATGGGGGCGGAGGGGCGGAGAAAGGGTCAGAAAGGAGGATGGAAGAATATGGGAGTTTCCCGCCACCCAACTCCATTTAAAGCAAAGAGAAAGAGTACCAATCTGGCTTGTTGGAGAGGTCGACCAGTTTCAACTCGTATGGGACGCACTTTTCCTCCATTGTGAGCAGCACCCTCTGGCAGAAAGGACCTGTTGGTCATTTCCAGTCTCGTGAGAGAGAGATCATGTGCACCAACAAGCACTGTGAATTGTGCTAAACAGAGCTGATGAGAGAGAGAGAGGCTCACAGTCTCCCAAGACGTCTGGTGCTCCGGTTGCAGCCTTTACACATACCTCCACCGACGCTACTGCCTCCGTCGCCATTGCTCTCTCTCTCTCTCTCTCTCTCTCTCTCTCTCGGTGCGTTTCAATTGAGCGTTTGGCTATTTACGGTCATTTATATGCTTATTTTGTGCAGCAAGACGACGGCTCCAGAAGTCCGAAAGCGAAATGAGGAATTATATGGTACGGGCATGCACCAGTTGACCTCATGGGGTGTGTCATACCAAAATTCTCTTGACGTTAAGGATATTACAGTAGAGGCCTAGAGGGAAATTGTTTTTGCCCAGGAACCACGGGCTATGCAGAAATTACGGAAGGGGTATCTTGGGTATGTTCAAAATTTTGTACATCATCATCAGTGTGATGATGGTGGTCACCATGTGAGCATGTGATGAGATCATGGGCATAGCTATGTTAGGCATTATATTTCTTGCTATCCCCCTGATTCATCAATTTATGAAACTTTAACAAGTTGTTCTTTAGTTTACATGGAGGCCAAAGATATGTCTATGCTATGGTTTCCCCCACCAAATCTTTCAATGACTAGAGATGACATTTGAAGCTTCACCTGATCATCTACACGAAAGTTTGGCACTGCTGCATGTGATCTCGTGGTGTTGACCAGCAGGCCTCTCAAGAGCCCATGAACTCTCTTTCAAGTAATTAATGCCAACAACATTTTTGGTAGCTCCTCGTTTCACTATAGTACAGTCATGACTTGTAGGTGGATTGAAGTAACACTTGTTCAAAAGTCAGCCAACATACTTGTAAGGTGACACCTTGTAGACTAGCAAACATTTTGGTAAAGTTGTTTTTCCTTCGAGTGTTTGACAATGTTCCTGCTGAGAAGGGAAAAGCACAAAGAGACTCTGCAAGTTTGGGAAGAAGGGCAAGGAAATAAGGCTATGTTTATAGAGCAGATCAGGTGATCTGTCAATCCCAAAAGGACCTCATGATCCTTGGGTACATTGTGGACGGTGAGGATGTTTTCTAAAAGTGATTTGGCAGATCACTTGATCTGCTTTCCTCTGTTTGGGAGACCAGCCAATATACAATCGGTGAAGGGATTTTCTTTTTGGATTATCCAAAAATAAATAAAGTTCTGTTTGGGAGCCTCAGTTGCGACTGGTAATGAAATCAGTGACAACCTCATGAAAACGTTTATGAAGTCCACCAATTTATATTACAATCTCCCCTCAAACACCGCTCGCATTATTGTCTCCCCTCTCAAAACTGTGACTCCAATCAGTGGAGATGCTTGCGATTTGGTGAATCCCCGTCACGGCTCCTAATTATCGAGTTGGTGTATCGGTTAACGGTAACAAAAATGCAACATTTATGGGATATTGTTCCATTTTTTTTAGATCTACCACTGATATGATATTCAGAAACTATCAAGATATTTTTGTGTGCGGAGCTTGTTTGCGCAACTAACCTTGGCTAGGTGGGTCAGCTTAAGCATTCAAGTTGAATGGCATTATGAGTTTGATTGGCCGTGGTGTGCGTCCCTTGAGCGTCCGTGGTGTTCTGCACGTCTGTGGGATGCATTTTTTCTGTAACAAAACCCTTGGAATGGTGGGGATATGGACGCTTTAAAACAAAAATGTGCTTAGTGCTTAGGGCAAACTGAACAGTGTGTCCTGGACAAGACAACTGTCCTGTCTGTCCTCAACACATGTTTTGTCGAAGTTTGGGCAAGCAGTCATATGCACTCCAAACCATAATATGGTATCTCCTCGTTATCGAAAAAAATCAGCAGCAATTCAAAGAAAGTGCACTTGAGCTGTTGTGACCACACGTTCAGGGTTTGATACTTTGCTTGGCACAATTGATGAAAAAGTGTTCCATGGACAAATGTGTAGCTAAATGCACATTGGATCAATTATTGCATGGTTATTAAAGAATGGAGCCATTCACTTATGACAATGAAAGATGTTGAAACTGCACTCAACTTTTTTTTAATGACAAAGAAGCAACGGTTTCCCGATCTTTTCTAGTTAGTGTGAGCAAAATTTCTGCCAATCCATTATGAAAAACACTACTTTTAGAGCTATAAGGTGTGAAATAATCCCCATTGAGCTTAGAGATTGGGGTTCGAGTTAAAATCTCACCAAATCCGAGTCAAGCAGAAAGTGGAACAGAAAGCAACTTGAAGTGAAGTGAGAATGAAAGCAGAAGCAAGATAAGAATCCTACCAGAAGCAAATATGTTACGCTTTCTTTAACTAATAACAAGGATAACATTCAAAACCTCATAACACTAGACTAAATAATATGCAATATAGGAAATAAATAATGATATTAATTCTTCACGTAACCAACATGGAAATGTTCCAATTCAACATTATCAATGGCAGAATAATCATTAAATTTAATAATAAAATAACATAATCCCCTTGATGATTTCAAACAATTATAACAAAATCTCTCTTTTTTTTTAAGAAAGATAAAAATAATTGGCAGGTTTTTAAATGTGATTCTCATGTTTGGGAATTTTGATTCTTGGGTTTCTCAAAAATAGAGATATTCTTATAATTGGGGAGTTGTATTTCTCACATAAAAAAAATGCCTGTCCAAATGTTTTAAAAGCAAGGCACTGTAATTGCCCTTTTTTTGGGTCTTCACTGGCATTTGGAAATGACCTAAGATGCATACATACACTTTCAACGTGCTAGAATATATTTTATTTTATTTTTATGTATTCTTTAATTATTTTTTTCTAGAACTGAACCGACCTCTAAAACTGGACAGACCTAGTTCCCAATAGGGACGAGTCTGATCCATTCCAGGGACTCGGTTCTAGTCTGATCCCTAAACAGATCAGACCCAGGAAATCACATTTTTTTGTCAACTTATCTTACACTAAAAATAAATAAATTTCTAGCATATAAAATTAGAAAACATACTTGTATTTCAAAGAGGGCTTTCTAATTTCTTTAATATTTCTCTTTGAAATACAAGTGTTTTCTTACACCATATGTTGAACACATCACAGTCTTGGTTCTCTATACAAGTATGTGTTTTTGTGATAGCATGCACGTTTCTTCAGTATGTATGTATGTATGTATGTATGTTGGATGTTAAACTTAAGGATGGAGTATATGAAGAAGGGAACTATACAACCAGCACTTATTAAAATAAAACTTAAGTTCACATAGAATACAATGAAAACAAGGTCATATCATCCCAACTAAAACAACACAAAAAATGCATTCCCCACAAATTGGATACCCCTCTTTTTTTTTTATTAAACACAATCATTGATCAGTCTTGACACAGCTAGGGACTGATCTAAATATGGTGTCTTGCACATGCGCATGATTGATCCTGGTATAGATTAGTCCATGCATTCGGTTACCAGTTTTGCAACCGCTTTAGCGCCTAATGGGTCTGAACCGATATCGAATCCATCGTAAGGTGAGTCTGATATATGGGTTTAGAACTAAACACACCCAAACTATGCTCATGCATACGAGCATTAGCCTATCGGGTTAGAACCCCTACCTTGTAAATCTTTGAGATTAGGGATGAAACCGGTATGCCAAAAACATCGGGTTCAGTTGGTTGTCCTCCTACCCAACCCGCTCTCCATGCTTCAACGGAGCCTCCACCACACACGTGAGGAAGAAGAAGAGAGAAGAAAAGAAGAATAATAGAGAGAATAAAGAGAGCAATAAAAGAAAAGAGGGTGTGTGTGAACCCCTTCTCTTTAAATAGCTTTGATTTTCCCAACCCCCCTAAGACCTTCCATATTCTAATCCCCATTCCAGTCCAAAAACTTTCTAAAAAATCTCTTGTTTTCCTATTTTTATTTCATGCTCATTATGAAGGTATATATATATATATATATATATATATATATATATATATATAGTAATGCATTCCTTAGCCCCCCTTTGTTCGTTAGGTCTCATTAGGCTCCTTCAAAAATTGTAGTTTTAAGTTTTTTTCTCATGTCTAACACCGTAGATGTGATCTATAGGTTTTTTTAGTGGGTACCTCTGAACACCCCAAAAATTTTAAAATATTTTAAATATCTCTTTTTTGCCCCTGATTTCATTTTCTGGGCAATTGAGTCACTTTTAAATCTAAATTCCAGTTTATTTTTTCAAATTTTTCTGAAATTAAATTCATTTTATACATCTGACTCAATTTCGGATTTGGATCCAGATAAAAGATCCAAATCTGAGCTTCATTGACCAATTTTTGAATCAAATTCTCAAAATTACCAAAATAACCTTTTTACAGAGCTCAGACACTTCGTCCGGTATCCATTTGGATCCATCACATTGTATCTCTCGATTCGAGTTTCAAAACTCGAACATTTTCTCAAAATTTGGGTCCAAACTCATTTTTTCTGAAGAAATTTTCCCAAAAATAACCTTAAAAATCTTCTTTTGTAAATATTTCTCAAAAATACAAAAAAAATAGTTTAAATCCTTGTTTTTTTATAAATTTTAGAATTTTATTCTAAAAATATCAAAAAAATGTAGAAAATGAAGATATATATATATATATATACATAGAAAAAGAAAAATAGTTTTTTTTAAGAATCACTTTTCAGAAAAACTCGTAAAGAAACCGCCTCGTTGTAAAAAACCGGAAAATAAAAAGGCCCCCTTTGAAATTGTTCTTTTAGGGTTTTCGGTGAAGACAGGCCTCTCTCTCTCTCTCTCTCTCTCTCTCTCTCTCTCTCTCTCTCTCTCTCTCTCTCTCTCTCTTCGAGAATCCTCTCGAACTCCCTTTCTTCCAGGAAGCTTCCACCGCCTTCTCCTCCCCTCGCCCGATCATCCATGGCCATCTTCTCTTCCCTAAACCCTTCATCGCCATCCCCGTTCATCTCAACCCTCGATCCCTAACTGCTCCACTTTCATTCAGGAACCTTCATCCCTCTCTTTAAGAGGGGAACAATGGGGAAACCCCCAGCATCCGTTTTCACCCCTCCATTTTGCATTCTTCTCCTTGCTTCTTTTATGATTTTTCGATAGATTGGGGAGAACCCTACACGGAGTCAAGCAAATCTGGTGCTCTCCTCTCATCGGCTGAAGGAATTGGATGTCGCCCGTCCCATTTCCTCCTGATCCTCTCTCTTCTTCTCTGATCGAGCGAAGGAAATCTGAATCTTTGTTGAGTTACAGGCGAGTAAAACACTTCCCCATCTCATTCAGTCTTTTCTGTTTTTTTTTTCAATTTCATTGGTGCACCATAGGTGGTGTCGGATTGCTCATAGCAATTTCGACCCATCTCATGCAAAAGCGACAGGATCTTCTAAATCCCAACATTTGTTTTAAATTTTACAATCTATTTCATCAGATTTCCTCAACCTATATAGAAGCAAATTCATGTTTATATTGCTTCATAGTTAACTTTCCTCTATTAGTTTACCCTTTTCAACCCCCCCATTTCATCATCTCTGTATTTTCACGATCAATAGCATTCCATGATTCCTATGCATTGTCTCTTTTTCGACCTTGTTTCCCCATTAACTCATTTCATTTGGTTTGCTCACCTTGCCAGCCATAGTTTTCCCAAGGCATGCGTTCATTTTAATTCATGTCATTCGTTTTTTTTTTTTTTTTTGGGGGGGGGGGGGGTAGTTCAAATACCAATTTGTAGAACTGATCTGGTTCTGTTCACGGCTCAGCCAGCCACCATAGCCCACTCATTTATCTTTTGTGTTGGATTCCTTGGGGTATAGCTGCATTTGATTGTTGTTAGAACGTTATTCTTTCTTGCATCTTGTATGTGTTTTCTTTCTTTTTTTTATTTATTTTACTTTGTTGTTTCACTGGTTTCTTCCCCTGTCTGGATTTGCTTGTTTTGATCTGCATGAGAAACCGAGAATGAAGAGCTGGAGAGTTCGATGATCTCTGTGAATTACAGAGGGATAAAAAAAAGGGGGCTGATGGATATTGAACCTTTCTCTGTGGTACCTGATAAATTAGCTGCCTGAAGCATCCTCGCTCACTGTGGAATATTCACTTATGAAGATTGGAAGCTGCTCTGCAAAATGAATATTAGTCCTACCTCCGCTACAACCCACTCGAGAGCCTTGAATTGAAGTTTGGAAATATATTTTTTTCTGACGGAGTGAAGGCTATGGTACCCAACATTCTAAGGAGCACTAGGGAGCCGATGATCCCAACTTTTTGTCTTTATTTATATTCATTTTCATTCACTCACAATTAGATTCATGGATGCCTGTAGGGAAAGAAGTGATGTTGCCTTCAACTGACACACACGAGAGCATGTGTTCCTAGAAGAATCACTGATCCAATGTGAGTACCTGCCCACTTCTACAGGATGACCTCCACAGAAAACCGAAGAGCAATAGCAGCCGGTGTATTACTCTGGTATTAATTTTGTATGATAGGCATCTTTACATGTTTTCATATGTTCAAAACCTTTTTCTAAAGTCCCTTTAAGGTCAATTTTTGTTTTCTGTAGCATTATATTCCTTGGAGGTGGGTTTAATGTTATATTCTGAGCTTCCATGAATAGTCTATGCATTGCTCACAATGTTGTTTCTAGTAATGATAACCTTTTCAATGTATCTCCAAATGTGGGAGTTGACCAACTTGCAAAAATTGTTGGTGGTCCCCCAAAAGATCAGGAGCCTAGAGCATGCTTGTACACGGATAAGCAATTAGATTCACTTAATGTAGACATCTTCTTTTGTTCCTGCATTAGTATCTATAGATTTTCTTTAGTATTTTTGCAAGTTCACCATACATTCCATATATACTCTGCTACATCCTCTGTGTTATCACTTTGTGTTATGTTTGTTTCATCATATCATATAGCATTCAGGTCCTTGAACTTAGGAACATGCTTATTTATATTCCTGCTGCAGCGCATAATCGATATCTATTAGGCCTTATGGCATCCAATACCTGTAAATAGGAAAGGGGAGTTTAGACTTAATATTCGATCCAACACCTAGAGAAGAGCCTGGGCGCATAGTCTGAATTAAGTATCGTGTATCATTTCTCCTGTTTTGCTATATTTGCACAACAATCCACCCTTGTCATATGACCATAACCACAATAACATATGATGATTAGATGTTCAGCCTGTCCCCTGCTAGCTATAATGTTACATGATGGGTTCCAATCCGTTATTCACACTTTTGCTTCACTTATAAAGACAGTGCCAGGTGAAGATTTGGTCGGAACACTACACTTTTCGGGTCAAGCAAGCTCCATGAGGATTAAATCTGATGTTTTTCAATGCAATCCTTGCAAAAAGCCTATTTCAGGGTTTAATAACAAATTGTGGGAAGTTGCTTATGCTCATTTATCGGATTATTCATGCTAAAGAATAACAAAAAAAAGAAGATAAATATGGCTTGTCCCTTTATTCTGAGCAATTAAATGAGTGAGCCATGGCTACACCATATTCAATTTCTTGGAATTTGACCAACGAAATATGTGGGGCAATGAGATTGCTTGTTATATTTTCTCGTCTTCTTCACTGTCACCTGGGGTAATCAACTTTCTATGTTGTGCATCAATTGAAGTTGAAATGAATAGATTATTTCCACTCTTTCCTTATAATGGCCAATTGATAGTTCCATGTTCTGATGCACAAGTAGGTTATCTTTAAGACCCTGCTTTCAGCAGTAATTGACATAAAATTATCGTTACCTTTTTTTTAGCATGTACTAACAATATTTTGTATTAGCTTCAGCGTAATTGAGCTTATTATTGGGCAGATGCACCTGGGAAAAGTTCAACCTGATCCTACTATTTGTCATTATGTTTTCTTTTTTTCTTTCTCTCATAGGAGCATGTGGCTGTTGCATTTAACATTCATTGTACTTACTAACATGTCCACCCACCTCTCATCTTTGCAGCAGCATCTTCACCATTTCTCATCATACTATCATATATTTGTCAGAAGCATATCCATTCTCCCATATACTATGTCCACATCTTTCACACATCTAACCTATATATGTCGTCAATTTAGAACAGAAGTTGTGAAATTCTGTTGATTTTACATAGGACCTATGTGATTTGACAATAGGTAATAAACCCTTTTTTTTTCTTTTTTTTTGGAGGGATTAGATGCAGCCATATTAACCATGATGATTTCTTTGTTTTGGATTCAGAACAAACAGTGCAATCTAATATTCACTGGATGGAGGTGGCATTACCAGCTATCTGGTCATCGGTCACCACTTCCCAGCCAGAACAAACAGTGCAATCTAATATTCACAGGATGGAGGTGGCATTACCAGCTATCTGATCATCGGTCACCACTTCCCAGCCAGAACAAACAGTGCAATCTAATATTCACATGATGGAGGTGGCATTACCAGCTATCTGATCATTGGTCACCACTTCCCAGCCAGGTACGTTTGGTAGTTACATTTTTATGTCTGTGTACAGGATCATGGTGATCAATCATTATATCTAAATCATACCATGCTTTACACCATTCTTCCATTGAAATTTCACTGCCATGGTTCTTCTGGGAAGGTGGGGAATCAGTCTCTAGCAAATCACAAGTAGTTATGCTACTCAGACTCTAGTAAACGATTCTGACCCATTGAAATATTTTGATCTTCTAGAAGCAAGGAATGTCCAAAACGTTAAATACTAGACCCGCCAATAGTCATGTTGACCGAACAGTTGGATGTTCAACTCAGCTTGAATGATATACAGTCTGAATCAAATGTCATTTTTTTTTATATCGTTGATGGGCTGGAATGAATGTTAGATTAGATGGTGTATATTGCTTGTTCAGGTAATTTTTGCATGATTTATCTTAGCAAGTTAATGTTAAAACTGAATTCCGGGAGGTGTCAAAAAGTAAATAGGTCAGTCCTAAGTTATCAGTTAGCATGGGCATCAATAGTTAGCATAGAGCATATCTAAGCATTTAGCATATATCAGCCCTGTAATTAATATTGCATCACATAGGTCCTTGCTGCCTCCTTCCACCTACAGTAGGTATCTCAACAACCCCTGCTATTACCAGCAATAACATCGCATCCCCAGCCCTCCTCTCGGGGTAGTCCCACGGAGTTAAAACTTTCTTTTTTTTAGAAACCCACAAGGAAAGAATTATCACAAGTCAGTGGCTCACAAAAGCCACTATGATCTTCCATTTTCATGAACAATTCATCACAAGTAGTGATGGCTGTTGTGTTTCGTGATGGTTTACCTTGAACCATCTGGGCTCTCGTCTCCATCCGTTGCATATCCCCTTTCACATAGGTTTTCATTTACCCATAGTGCTACATATACACATATATGTACATATATGCACATAAATATACATGTATATATACACAGTCTCTCATAAATACAGTACATGCCATTGCCTCTCATATATGCATTCTCTTCTTAATTAAATATAAATACCTATTTAGGCATGTCTATCTAATTATCGGTATCTTTGGGTTCAATATAAATATTTTGTTGTTTCCATTTTCTTTCTCTCTCACTTTATCCTAACTAAGTGATTTGCAGAAAATGTTCAGGAATCGTTTAAATTGCCTTAGATCTAGGATTTTATTATTTCTTTGCACTCCCAAAGTTGTAACAGGCTAGATATAAATAATTCTACATTTTCAGTCTTAGATAAAATGAATGAGTATTATAAATATCATGAATCACTTGTTCTCATATTTTCTCCTTTATTTTCAAAAAATCATGAATGAAAACATGAATGACACGTGCACCATTTCGTAACAGGTAATTAATCCTAAGTTGATGATTTACATCAATGGCCATAGTCAGGATGTAAACAAAACTTAAGATTTTTATCTTTTATAAAATAACACTGGGTCCACACTGGATCCGTTTCAAAATTCATCATATTTTCTTTAAATATTTTTTGCTTTTATCAAATTTGATTTAAAATTAATTCAATATATATACCAATGGCCATAGTCAAGGTATATTGAGAGTTAGTTTCATTTCAAACTCTATAAAAGCACCAAAATATGTTTTCATTCTTCACCTGAATTTAAATATAGATTATCATATAATACATTCAATGACCATAGTCAGGGATGTATTATATTTTCAATCTTGTTTTAATTCATTTAAAGAATGTAATAGCTTTTCAAAATCCAATTTCAAGATTCTTTAAATTCATTCATCATAGAGTAACATCATATTTTCAAAATTCCTTTCCTAAATCCAAGTTTAAAATCCAAATTTAAAATCCATTTTTGACTTTGAAACTTCATTTCCTTTCATTTCAAGCTTCAAATCATTTTTTCTCAAAATCAAGATTTATTCTTCCAACTCTGATTTACTTCAAAGACTTAGAACTTCTCGGATCCATCTCAAGTCCTAAGTTAAGATTTTACCATTCAGAAACCAATTCTTCACTCCATTATCAAGTCTATCTCAGAATACTTGAAAGTTTTCAAAAAACATCTTTCAAAAGAGCATACATCCTTGCATTGCACAAGCATGATTTTTTGTGCATTTAGACTTAAAATAAATTTTTAGATAATATTTAGGCAAAGCAAAAGGCATAAATTCGATCCTTGGTTCGATTACCCCTGGTAAAGGCGCCAGGAACGGTCGAACCTCGTACCGATGAGCGAATCCCGTCTCTTAATTTTCCCGCAATATATTTCAAAACGGAGGCAAGTAATTTTCTAAATATTTTCAAATCAAGGTCAAGTGAGACCCCGCAAAAGAGTTCCTCTTCTCTCTTCTTTTCTTTCCTCTTCTCTCTTCTTTTTCTGTCTTTTATTTTCTCCCTTCAAAAAGGAGAAAATAAAAGTTGGAAAGGAAAAGAGAAGGAAGAGAGAGAAACCACAAGAGATAAATTTTTTTGCAATGATCACAGTACCAAATTTGGATCTCCAAAATCTGACATGTATACACATTTTTTTGATGATCCAAAATCAATGGCAATGAAGGTACCCGTTTTTCTTGAATCATAAAAATATATTTTTTTCATCAAAAAAACATGATCCAAGAGTCAATTCCCACTAAATCAAACATACTAAACACATCTAACGGTTTAGATCTATCATAAAGCACTTAAAACCTATATGGCAGAACGAGAAATGGGGCCTAATATATTTACTTCTCTCTCTCTCTCTCTATCTATCTATATATATATATTTGTGTAGTTTTTAACTTTATATCAAATAGGTTATGTCATAATATATACATGAAGATAATGGCTTGCTTCCTAAGGAGGTTCTAGCCTTGTCAATGGATCCCACTAGAGTGGGATGTCCAACCTTAGGGTGATCTTCTTGCCTTAAACCTTGACTTAGAAAGAAAAAATCTAAGTCTATGTACAAGGTAAGTTTTCCCTAGGTTTTAAAACATGTACTTTTGAATTACATTGACTTGGGTTCAAGAGAGTTTCTTAATAAAAAATTTTCAAGATTTTATCATCATTTTAGGAAATGTAGAGTACTCATTAGGCTGGCCCACATGAGTTGTGTGGAACGTCCAGCCTATGGACTCCTACCTTTTCATTAAATTGTGTTTTAATTTAAATTTGCATTCCACGGATTTAATTAGAATTAATTTTCATAGGGTTTCTCTTTTGGATTTCAAATCCAATTGGGATCCAAACCCAATTAAGAAATCCAATCAAATCCTTAAACTTATCCGAACTCAATTATCAAGATCCAAATCCAAATTAAATTATCTTTAAATTGTAAGTGAAATTCAAGTTTAATTTAACTTTGAATCCAATAAATTTTTAAGCTCTACTATAATGGTAATTTGATATGTAATTTAAATTCCATATTGACATTAAATAAAGAATCTCAATTTTACACAAATTAAATATTAAAAAATATATTTTTTATTATTTAACTATTTCAAAAAAATCTTAGTTTTTATATCCTTCTCCCTTTAAAAAAAATTTGTTCGTGAAATTTAACTAGGGTTACTTACCGAATAGATCATCTTTATTTCTTAGAAAATTATCAAAAACTTTCAATGGTTACATTTTTTCCCACTTAAAAGAATTGTGTTCTCGAAATTTGATATTAAATCTTATAACCTGAGAACTACAAAAAAAAAACATCATGCTTCTACTACATAGTCTAATTAATTAATTTAATTCTCAAAAACAAGTTCCTAGTTTCCACAATCAAGCCTACTAAGTGATGTTTCTAGCAATATTCTAAGTTCTTGATTGCACAACATACAATTTAAACAATACCATCATAAAATTTTATGTGTGATATCTCGATATACTCGGCCAACCTCGAGCATCACCACCCTCGATTGAGACATTGGGCTTCACCACCCTATGCCACTGTCAGAGAATCACCACTCTAGATGGCTTCCGTTAGAGAATCACAACTCTAAACATCACAATTTTGTAACCTCAGACATCACTACCCTCGGTTGGGACATTGGGCATCACCACCCTATGCCACTATCGTCAAAGAATCACCACTTTAGACAACTTTTGTTAAAGAATCACCACTCTAAATGGCCATCGTTAGAGAATTACTACTCTAATGACATCATTAGATAATCACCAATCACTACCCTGATGGCATCGTTGGAGAATTATCACTCCAATGACATCATTAGAGAATTATCATCCTAATAGCATCGTTAGATAATCACTACCCTAACAACATTGTTAGAGAATCACCACTCTAATGGCATAATTAGATAATCACCACTTTAATGACATCGTTAGATAATCACCACCTTAATGGCATCATTAGATAATCACTACTCCAATAGCATCATTAGAGAATTATCATTCCAATAGCATTATTAGAGAATCACCACTCCAATAACATCATTAGAGAATTATCACTCCAATGACATCATTAGAGAATCACTATCCTAATGGTATTATTAGAGAATCACTATTCCAACGACATCATTAGATAATTACCACCCTAAACGATATTGCTGGCATCATAAAAAATGACCACCTTAGCCAAACATTGCTTAACATACCAAGGTACCTTACTACCATAGATGGGAACATGAACCCCCATATCGGGTTCTTAGCAAACAATACCATAGAGTTTTAGTACCATGTCTCTCACGACAACCTTCCCAAGAGACGACCATCACCAAAAGGCAACCTAGGAGAAATTTATTAGATCTTTATATATTCTCATCATTAAGAACAAGTTTGGATCCACAGTATCCATAACATGCACTTGTGCCACATGAGCTCTACATCTAGCTCAAGTGTGCATATCACTATGCATCGTTATCCAATTCAGATATGCACATCACCACATATCATTATTTAGTTCAATCATGCACATCACCATGCATCATTACATCTAGCTACCCTACATTAGGTATTTGACCAAAATCAATATAAGTTGACCTAGATCTCATTGTCAGGTCGGTTATGTGTTGTTCGTAGAAATTTTCTAGGTTCTCATTTACACAAATAAATCTTTATCAAACAATAACATTATAATTATATAAAATAAAAACTAGAACTTACTCATCGAGCGATGTTGGAGATGTAACAACTCAAAAAAAAGCTGATACATTTTTTATAAATAAATGATTAATTTCAATGTTAGAATTGTGTATGAATTGAATATTGGTGATGCATATTGAGATTTTTGTTTTGAGCGACTTTGGACCTTGGATCCAACATTAAATCGTATTTAGACCTTATTTAAATTCTAGATCTTGTTTTGGGTATGGATCTAATGAGCACAAGTGCGGATCCCACTGGGTCTACAATATGGCACATGGGGCCCAGGTGACATGGCATCCACATAGGATGATGGGTCCACTTGAGGTGACTCATGGGCTGGATATTTTCTTCCCCTCACTTAATTAAATCCTAGTTAACTAAATTAGGGGGAGACACAAATTAAATATAACTAACCTAAGAAGTTTAGGATAAAAAAATATAATTATAAATGTATATAAAGATAAAATATATAAAAAAATAGGAGGGTTGGGATTGACTAGGAGAATTGATCATAGAGTGGTGATCAAATGAGAGGTAATTGGGATTATATATATAGGGTGAGGGCCACACACCCCCTACTCTTCTCTTTCTTTTCCTCTCATGCTCTCTCTCTCTCTCTTTTCCCTACCTCATGCCCCTTTCATCTTCTTCTCTTTTCATCTTGCTCTCCTTTTCTCCTCCCTTACATATTGGGTGGAGCTACCATTGAAAGCGGTGTTGCACCTTTGGTTGGTGAAACTTGAACTGACTAAGAAGGTGATCCAATATCTACAGAAAAAACATATAAGGTAGGATCTTCATAAGACTTGTAGATTAAACCTAGGATTATGGTATGTACTCATATCATGAGTTGTTTGGAGGCTGATCCAACCATGGATCAGACTTACCAACATGATTAAATCAAGGATGAAGGCTGGATTTAATCATCTAATGGGTTAGTTTGGTTTTTGAAACCTTTTATCAAGGAAATTGATTTTTGAACATCATAAACAAGATAATTTGTTTTGGGGAAATCTAATAGGCTAGAACTGATTTTTGTAGGTATGACTAGATGCAATTACTATGTTGTTATCAAGTCATTTGATATGACCATGCATCTGGAATCATGATTAGTATTTAAGAGATGGTTTACTCATAGGTTTTAACCAAAAATATCAGTTTTAAAGAGCCATAATAGCAAAAATGTTTTTTCGATCCATGATTATGGCTAATTTTAAATTAGATTAACATGTTAGATTTTATCTACTTAATGTTTATCTGTTATGTAGCATGATTATATGGCTATGAGTATGTTTAGCAAAAGAATCTATAAGTAATATTGATTGTGTTGTCAAAATATGAGTTTTGGTAAATTCAAAACATGAGAAATGAGTTTTAGGAGTTTAATTTATTAGATCTAATTAGGGGTGGCAATTTCTGACATGACCCGCCAACCCGACCCGCCAACCCGCCTCTTAGGCGGGTTCGGGTTGGGCTTAAGCCAACCCGTTTAATAAACGGGTCGACCTGCGTAACCCGTTTATTAAACAGGTCGGGTTCGGGTTGGGGGTATGCCAACCCGCCAACCCGGCTGACCCGTTTAATAAACGGGTTAGGCGGGTGGGTCAACCCGCCAACCCGACCCGTCAACCCGACCCGCCAACCTGCCTACCTGCCAACCCGATCCGTCAACCCGCCAACCCGACCCGCCAACCTGAAAACCCGTTTACCTGATCCAACCCATTTATTAAATGGGTTGGCGGGTCATGTCGGGTTACCCGTTTATTAAACGGGTCGGGTTCGTGTTTGCCACAGCCGACCCGTTTAATAAACGGGTCGGGTTCGGGTTGAGGTATGCTGACACGCCAACCCGCCAACCCGACCCGATTGCCACCCCTAGATCTAATGCATATGAGCATATGTAATATTGTTTTCACATTGATTATATGTCATCTAACATGTGCATGCATTTAAAATCATGATTCGTGTTGCATGGATGGCTGAATTGCATGATTTGAATGCATGTGTGGTGTTTGAAAACTGGTTGCTGCCCACATTGGAACCCTAACCAGTTTCAGAAATAGATCATTTTCTCCCAAATTTTCTAAACACTTAATAAAATGAAATATATGACAACGTTCTACACATCCAGAGGATGCCCGTAGAACTTTGTTTTGTCCAAATCAGATATGTTATGGGGGAGATATAGCTGCTGCAATAGGAGATAGGTTTTCTGACCTCTCTGCTAGCCTGATTCGATACCCATTTTTGGTGAGGATCAAAATCCCAACAAAAATGAATGTTTTGAAGAAAAAAAAATTGAAGTGACTTCTCTCATATAGGAAAACACCTCCATAAAAAGATGAGTCGATCAAGTAAATCCCACAAGTTGAGAAATTTCCTACTATATGCATAAATCTGTTTTGTGTTGGCATAAAATAGGGGCTGGTTCCAATTTTTTTTTTTCAAATATTTGGGAAATGATTTTGGATCATGGTCTTTTGGATTTGATTTTACACTTATTGGGCTAACTCAGAAAAATTAGGAAGGTCGAAATTCCTTGGATTTGAAATTTGGTGATTTTCGCAAAGTTGTTTTGATAGAAAACAAGTTTTGTAATTTTATGTTCTTTGTGATAAACGACATATGTTCATGGGTTTGTATCTTTAAACTTGAAACAAAATGGGGCAGAGAGTGTCTAAAGTGAACATATAGAATTGTCCATAGAGATACTAATGAGACCAAAAGCCTTCCGGATGAATTCACGATGAATGACTGAAGTCTGATAGAAATGAGGTTTCACAGTCATAAAGGTGGCTGAAAATGGCCAAGTATGAGAATCTATGGCCAAACGATTATTATGTATGATGCTATGCAATACCTATGGCCAGTTGTATGATGTGACATACATGTAAAAATGAGGTACACCATGCTGGTCAATATATGTAATTATTATCTGCATTGTGATACTTAAATGAATGTCTATGTAAGTCAATGCATGTCATGAAGTTATTTTGATCACATGTAAATACCTTGTACTAAATGCATGAGAGCATGCAATGATGATGCATATACAGGCGGAAGACATGATCAGCCATGAATGCATGGCTATGTGAATGAGATTTATGACATAAAAGGTGCTACCATGAATCGTCCAAACATGAGGAAGATGAGACAAATATGCATGTTACCTATTTAATGTTATGCATGTGTTTTGTGATATATTCATATGCGTTCATGCTGATAACTTGTGACTATTATGAACATGTGTTACATGTTGAATTTCAGAAATGTTATATCATGAGATACATGCTGATTTTATGATTGAAATGCATGCTACATTTTGCTCTATCTTGTCACGTCATCATGCAATTGTGAAATTAATTATGCATGAATGCAATGTTGTATGCATGAAGATATGTGAATGCATTAATGCATCATATAAATGAATGCATCATGCATGAATAGTATACGTCATGTTAATAAAAAAGACTACGCATCCCTAATGTAACATGATTGAGGATCGTGTGTAGTGCCACAAAGGACTTATTTGGATGCTTGGCTTGAGAGGCTATGTTGTACATGTAGAAAGTGAGCTCTTGGGCCAGTTATTACCCCAAAGGGGTATTTGAGTAGTATCCTATGCATGGCTTGATGAGGCATTGAGTAATAAATTGTATATGCATTGAGAACTTAAATAATAACATTCATATGTTGTGCGGTATCTGGTTGCTCCTGAAAGATGGATGCCTAAGTCCAGATGTGCTTCAAGAAATCCTGGTTGTGCCTGAAAGATGGTTGCCTAAGTCCAGTTTTCCTAGGTCTACCTTAGAGGGTAGGAGGTACAAACCCCGAGTGACTATGATTATATTTTTGAGAGCTTAGAGCATCTCTTTTGGTCTCTTGTCCTTCGTAGTTAGCAGACCTAGATTGCCATGTGACCTAGGTGGTAAGTTCGAAGCTCTGCTGATGAATCTCTCAATTAATAAACTGCTATAGTGGGTTCGTGTGAACACCCCAAAATTTTCAAAATCTTTTAAATATTCCCTTTTTGCCCCTGATATCATTTTTTGAGCAATTGAGTCACTTTTTTTTAGTTCATTTCTCAGGTTTTACTAAAATTAAATTCATTTTATATATCTGACTCAATTTCAGATCTGGATCCATTATCAAGATCCAAATCTGAGCCTCGTTGCCCAACTTTTAAATTAAAATTACAAAAAATACCAAAAATAGTTTTTAAATAGCTCGGACAGTCCATTCGGCTCCCGTTTGGATCCATCATGTTGTATTTCTCGATTTGAGTTCTAAAACTCGAACATTTTCTCAAAACTTGGGTCCAAACCCATTTTTCTGAAGAAATTTCTCCAAAATAACCCTGATTTTCCATAAAAAACCCTTCTTTTGTAAATATCTTTAAATTTTGTAAAATCAGTTTAAATTACTTTAGCTTTTAGAGTTTTATTTTCAAAAAATACAAAAAATATAGAAAATTCAAGAAAAGAGCAAAAAAATAAGAAAATCGAAAAAAGAAAACAATAAAAAAATTCCAAAAATTCAGAAAAATATACAATTAAAACTCTTTTTGAAAACTGATTTGTTAAAACCCTCTATTGAAAGCCTCTTTTGGGAAATTCTTAAAAGGGAGCCCCTCTTAGGAATTTTTGAAAAATGGCAACGACCATCCTCCGGCGTGCATCTTCCTCTCAGTTTCCACCTTCGATCACCAACCACCTGGGTTCTCCTCCCTCCATCTCCAACCGAACTCCTCTCTCGAAGGCTCCTCTTCTTCTTTAAAAGGGGAGCACACAGATGAATCGAAGATCCGCTCTCACCATTCCACGATGGCTTCTTCTTCCCCTCTCATCTGAGTTCTCTCAGATCCCCTTTTCTTCCGCTCTTACTCATTCAATCTCTCTTTTCTTCAGAAAAATGGACACATCTGTGATTGAAGATTGAAGGCACCTACAACTACAGGCAAGTAACCATCTTACTCTCCTTTCTGATCCTCTATAATCATATTCTTTGTTTTTTTTTTATATCATTTCTCTATTCTGCCTTCGTTATTTTCCATATCTTATTGCATTATAAAGCACAAATGGTGGGAATCAACTACATGTAGTAGGATTGATCCACCCTGTGCGACATTAATGGGATTTTACATTCCAACACCTTTTTTTTTTAATTTCTTCAGTTGATTCATGTAATATGCTCAGCATTTTGCCTCTCATTCGCACCATTTTTTTTCCCTTTTTTTTAGTTATTGGTCTTCTCTCTGATCGTTTGTTGATTTTTTTTTCTCTATTGATTGTAGTGAAGATTTAAATTTCTGTCTATATCTTAGCTTCCTTTCTATCTTTCAAATCCATGTCTACATTCTAAATCTCTTATTATTCATTTTCTTATTAATATCTTAATCTCTTTTGGGCGATCTCCTATTTTTATGGGTGACTACTTGTTTGTGTCCAGATTCCAAATCTGCACCACTGATTCACCATCCATGATATCTATTGCATTCATGAATCAATATTCAATCGGAGGATTTTGCGTAGATGTTATTCACAGACTTCATCTGAGTCGATCTCTGCATCCGCTGGCATTTGGGTTGGTACGCTATAGTTGAACTGTATAGGATAGACAATCATTATAGTTTATAACATTTGTAGCAGCAACCAACATGAACGCAACATTCCACTTTCTTTAAGAATTTGTTTATTCACCCTTGCATTATCATACGGTTTCCTGCAGGTCGTTGCATTTTATTCATACATATAACACCACCGATGACCTTCAGAAGGTCATAGGTAAAAGAGGATTTGTTGTTAATTACTATTGCTGCCTTCTGTTTATTTATTTTCTTTTTTTCTAGTCATTATAATTTCCATTTCCATATTTTGCTTTATGTAACCTTATAATTTGATTTCATTAGAACAATACTATATTTTTCTCAGCATTGATTTTGTTGGTATCATCATCTGATCTCTCATTGTATTTTCTTTTTTTTTATCGCATAAACAACCTTCTCTGTTCTCTCATTCCATGCATGCTAGCAGTTGCTCCAGTGACATGGCCGCATGTTGTTTTCTTTATTTCATCTCGTGGTATGCCATTTAGCCCCTTTTGATCTCACGTCAATGCTTGGCCAAAGGAATTCTGCTGTGAAACCATCTGTGGATCCTACAAAGACTATCCCTTGATAGAAGGGTGTAGAATGTAAAGTAGCATTTCTTGTGGCAAAACCTGGAAGGACGAATTCTTCTTCTTCTTTTTTGGATAAAATGGAGTTCGATCTGCAGGAGGATAACTTGAAATAGTGGCCAACAAGGAGCTGCAACGAGCTTTCCATAGTCACCAAGAGGCCTGAAATCTATAGGTTATCTGTTATATATGCTATTCATGACTGAACTATCAATTGTGATTCTAAAGAGCAAAAGCCTTCATGCTCTTTCACATCCCCGTGAATAGCAACCTCTTCTTCAAAGGAGCAGGCAACTTGTTAAAAAAAAAAAGCTGAATGCCTAGTCGACTCTCCCAATTTGAAGCAGCTGCTGAGAACCAAGGCTGATGTTTTCCTTTTAAATGCTTATTTTGAATCTGAAATTGTCTGGATGTAGTTGGGCTCTAAGCCAGATGCTACCACTAGTTCATAGGAGATGTACAAAGATACATTCTTTGGATATGAGGCAGTATTTGAAGCATTCATAGGGTTAGGTGATGATGCTGCAACTTCCCAAATTGAGCTCTCTGGTGGTCATTGGAAAGATTTGGAAGGCAGTTTCCCTTTAGATAATGTGTCCATGTTAAAAAGTTTTTGACATACGTCCACCTGTATTCTATTTTTGTCAAACATATCAACATCTTTATTTCATCATAGTGTTCAATGGAAAGATTTGGAAGGCAGTTTCCCTTTAGGTAATGTGTCCATGTTAAAAAGTTTTTGACATACGTCCACCTGTATTCTATTTTTGCCAAACATATCAACATCTTTATTTCATCATAGTGTTCTATTCATACAATACCTATTATATACTTTATACCTTGTAATTCAATACCTTAACGCTTACCTACATCCCACCTGTCAATGCTCAACATCTCCCAGGACCTGTGCACATTCATTCCACTGTAGACATTCACATCCTACTGCACATCACCTGTGCATTAGCATTTCCCTTGTACACAGCCCAAACAACACTATTCACCCCTGCTGCTGAAGCACCCATTCACAACACATACCCTACACTACTTCACCATTAATCTGAATAGTGATGTCCACAATAGTCACCTTCCTGTTAATTTCCTGCAAGTGCGCATTTACCTATATCCAACTTGTCGTGTTCTCCTACACACCATGTCACCATGCACTATTCACCTACAACAACACGAGCTCCAACAACATCTCAGCAGCCTGCTGCTATAACTCCATCCCAGCATTCATCTTCCATGTCATTGTTTTATCTACACAATGTCACCCTTCATAGCAAAAACCACCTGTAGATCATCTCAATACATATGACAGCATCATATTAATAACCTATGCCCATCCTTTAGGCATCCATATTCCATCTTCTCACAGTGACACTCTTGTGATTATAACACCCATTTGTATCATTATCAAGGTATCTTGATAGACCCTCCCCATTCTAGTTAAAATAGTATTTTCTCTAGGTTTTCTTTTTTTTTTTGGCATAACACTTTGTAGATACTTTGCACTTAGTCATCTATATATTAGTGGTCCCATATATATTCAGATAGTAGGCTTAGCAACATTGCTGAATGTTGTCACGTATCATTTATTAAGCACGGGCCCCATCATTGGCATACCCTTGTAAACCTCCATCTTCATATCCTTCATACACAACATATTGCATTCTTCACTATACCACTGCATTAATACATCCCTCATCCTGCATATCATAGCACCTGCTGTGAGTATCTCAACAGCCACCTGTGCATCTTCTTCATCATTCCTATAACATCTCTCTACTGATGCACCTTCATAGCATCAACCTCCTATTACCACTTAACCAATCCCACACAGCATCATCCATCCATCCTGCTGCACAGAAACATATCCTTCCCCCTTCATTGTTATCCTTTCCATCCTCACTATCATACAACCAGTACTATCTTCAAATCCTAGCTCTTCAAACAACTACCCTGTTATAACCATAGATTTTTCTTTACTCCACTTGATGTCCAGCATAACCCTTGTACCACTTACCATACTCATCACCTCCTTCACCTTGCAGCGTACACATGCATACACTTGTCACCTTTCTCCATTGCACCCCTGCACCTACCGGGCCACCCATACATATAATTCTTCATTGTAGCCATCCAAACAACTTGCATCAACAAATTATCACTGCCAGTCACCTATTCTACATCCATGTTATATATATATATATTTATTTATTTATTTATTTATTTATTTATATATATATACATTGAATGGCTATCCTTCCATGCCTTAGATCATCAATATTATTTTTGAGGTATTAAGCACAAGGTAGGTATATGAATGTCTCATAATTTGCATCTTTGAAATCAATATGATATATGCAAATTCGCCTCTGTTTTTATACTAACTAAGTGTTTTGCAGGGAATATGTGGAGTTGTAAATTCAATTTTATATGTTGTAATAAGTTAGGACTTAATGAGAATTTACATTTTCCAGCTTTTAGATAGAATGAATGAGCATTATAAATATCATGAATTACTTATTCTCATATTTTCTTCTTTACTTTCAAAAATTCACGAATGGGAACACGAATACCACGTGCACTATTTCGTAAGAGGTAATTAATCCTAAGTTGATGATTTACATCAATGGCCATAGTCAGGATGTAAACAAAACTTAGGATTTTTATCTTTTATAAAATAACATTGGATCCACACTGGATCCTCTCAAAAAATCATCATATTTTCAAATATTTCCTCTTTTATCAGAGTTTAGTTTAAAATTAACTCAATATATATATCAATGGCCATAGTCAGGATATATTGAGAGTTAATTTTATTTTAAACTCTATAAAAGCACCAAAATATGTTTTATTCTTCACCTGAATTTAAATATAGACTATTATATAATACATTCAATGACCATAGTCAAGGATGTTTTATATTTTCAATCTTATTTCAAATTCATGTAAAGAATGAAATATGGTTTTCAAAATCCAATCTCAAAAATCTTTAAATTCATTCATCATTTAGGATAAAATCGCATCATATTTCCAAAATTCCCCTTTCAAAAACCCAAGTGATGTTAATATCTTCTTCAATAAATCTTCAATTCTTGTAAAATCCTATTCATCTTTTCATTTTCAATTCTATTTCATTTTCAATCTCAAAGTCCAATTTAACTTTGAGATTTCAAATTCATCTTGTATTCAAAAATTCCAATTCAAATCATATTTCAAAGTTCAAATTTCAAATTCATTTTATATTAAAAAATTCTAATTCAAATCAGATTTCAAAGTTCAATTTGACTTTGAAATTTCAAATTCATCTTATATTCAAAACTCCAATCAAATTCAAAGTTCAATTTAACTTTGACAACTCTGATTCATCTTCTGATTCCAAATTCAAACTTCATAATTCAAGGTCTAACTTGACTTTGAAATTCATTTGTATATTCAAGATTCAAATTCTAAATTTCATTTTCCAAGTTCAATTCAAACTTGGAAGTTCTTGATTCATCTTCTGAATTTAAACTCCAAAAATCCAATTTTAGATCTAGAACCCAGTTCCACCTTGGATCTTAGACTTCAGATCCAAATCCATTTTAGGATCCAAAACCCAACTCTACTTTGGATCTCAGACTTCAGATCCAATTCCATTTTAGGGTCCAGAATCCAATTCTATCTTGGATCTCAGACTTCGGATCCAAAATACATTTTAGGATTCAGAATCCAATCCCATATTGGATTCCAGATCTTGGATCCAATTCTATTCAGGATCCAGAATCCTACTTCATTTTGGATCTCAAACTTCAGATCCAAAATCCATCTTAGGGTCCAGAGTCCAACTCTATTTTTTGATCTCAGATTTCAGATCCTAAATCCATTTTAAGATCCAGAACCCATTTTAGGATTCATAATCCAATCCCATCTTGGATTCCAGATCTTGGACCCAAAATTCAATTCTATTCTTGATTCTAGATTTCAAATCCAAATTTCACTTTCAAATCCCATCTGAACTTCTTAAAACCCATTTCTATTTTTAAATTCTATTTGGATTTCTCAAATCCATCCTGAACTCCAACTTTCAAATCAATCCCATTTCTCAATCCTATTTAGATTTCCCAAAATCTATTTCAAATTTCAAACTTCAAAGCCAAAGTTCAACTCCATTTCAGATATTCATTTCCTTTCCTAAACCCAAGTTTAAAATCCAAATTCGAAGTCCATTTCTGACTTTGAAACTTCATTTCCTTTCATTTCAAGCTTCAAATCAGTCTTTCTCAAAATCAAGATTTATTCTTCCAACTCTGATTTACTTCAAAGACTTAGAACTTCTCTGATCTATCTCAAGCTCTAAGTTAAGATCTTACCATTCAGAAACTAATTCTTCACTTCATTATCAAGTCCATCTTAGAATACTTAGAAGTTTTCAAAACATCTTTTCAAAAGAGCACACATCCTTGCATTGCACAAGCATGATTTTTTGTGCATTTAGATCTTTAGGATAAATTCTTAGATAATATTTAGGCAAAGCAAAAGGCATAAATTCGATCCTTGGTTCGATTACCCCTGGTAAAGGCGCCAGGAACGGTCGAACCTCGTACCGACGAGCGAATCCCGTCTCTCCATTTTTCCCGCAAATATATTTCAAAACGGAGGCGAGTTAAATTTCTAAATATTTTCAAATTAAGGTCAAGTGAGACCCCGCAAAAGAGTTCCTCTTCCTCTCTTCCCTTCTTTTCTCTTCTCTCTTCTTTTTCTGTCTTTTATTTTCTCCCTTCAAAAAGGAGGAAATAGAGGTTAGAAAGGAAAAGAGAAGGAAGAGAGAGAAACCACAAGAGATGGAAAATTTTGCGATGATCACAGTTTTGGCGACCGAGATGGGACTTGTCTTCGTCCGATCGAATTTGTGCCTTTGGTTTGCTTTGATATTATCTAAGTCTTTATTCTTTCAAATGTCAGCTTCATTTCCATGCAAACCTTAGGAGCCTAGACTCTGTCCTAGGCTGACATCATTGCATGTAGGATCTAAGTATGGTTTGGTAAGACCATATTGAGGAGATTATATCCATGTTCACATTAAGATTTTGGATTGAAATACAACTCTCCTCAATTCTAGGGATTGAATGCAAACAATGTATGCAAGTGTATGCTTCTATTTCATTTAAATTCTATATCTTTTAGGACTTGCATTAGAGCTTTCTGGTTTTATCTGCATGTTGAACATGTTTTTGAAAACATCCCTACCTATGTTGTCCCAGTCTTCATGTTGCTGGGCTGTCTCACTGAACCATAGTTCGGGGGAGAGCCTCACAACTGGACCACTTATTTGGGTTTGCGCCCCCCTACCACGTACCTAAGGGCCATAGTCCGAGGTATATTGGTAGGTGCTCAAGGATGTTGGGGAAGCCTTTACCTTAGAACCTGAGAGATATCTTATATGCCACGTATTTCGAGCTTCGGCTTGAGTATATCGACATACCTTGATTGAAATCAGATGATCTGAACCATAGAGTTAAGATTAAGGTCCTACAAGCTATTTCAAATATTGCATTTAGAGTCAGCCTTTTAGGGAGTGCTGTTTGCGCATCCTTGTTTGTACATCTATGATTTTATGATATTTTATATCTTTCTTATATTTTCCAAAACCCTGGATATATATTTCAAAAATTCCTCTTTGTTTGTAAAACCCAGGTGTATTTTTCTTTCTCTTCTTCTTCTACATTTCTTCAAAATTCTTCTGATCCTACCTGCAAGTTCTTCCAATTTTAAATCTTTACCATTTTATCTCAAATTTCATTTTTTCTCTTATTTTCTTCTGATTTTATATTCTTGTTTATATTTTCATAAAAATCTCTTTCCGTCAAGAGATATCCTTTTCAAAATGATATTTTCTTTCATATCTTTAGTTGGTTACTCTCCCTCGTAGAGTAAACAACACAATTGTCACAAAATTTGTGGCGACTCAATCCCTAGTAATGGGATACAATTTTTAATAGATTTCAACCTAAATCCTTCCTTTTGTCAAAACTTCTCGAAAAGTTTCTTTGGTCTAAAAACCTCCACTTTCCTCCACAGAGAGAGCGCTGATATTCAAAATGGTTCAGACCAGAGCTGGAAAAGAAACAGTTCCTCAACACAGCGACAGTGAGGCAGAAAGGATGAGCTCTTCTAAATCAGTCAGGGGACAGGGTTAGAACAGGAAAGATGTCATCGACCCCACTATGTATGATATGTTCCAAAAGATGATGGCAAGAATGATGTCGGAGCAAGCCGAGGCCAAGCTGAAAGAGGCAGTTCCTAAAAGCAAGCTAAGGAAGAAGCCTGTAAAGAAGCAAGTCAGAATCATCAGAAAGAAGGTACAACCAGACACGACTTCTGAAGAATCAGAGTCAGTCAAGGAAGAATCAGAAGAGGAAGAGCAGATTGTCTACAAACAGAATCCTTCGAGACAGTTCGTAAAGATAGCTGCAAAAGAGCCCAAATCCGTCAACAAGCCCAAGTCTGGGGCTCCAGCAGAGGACCTGATGAGCAAGCAGATGAAGGAGATGAATCAAGCAATCAAGGACATTCAAGCCAAGGGTAAGGGCAAGCAGATCTATACTGGCGAAGATTTTTACGATGGTCTAGATGGGGACGATAACCTGGAGAACCTTCCTCATAAATTTCTCAAGTTTGATGGAACTGGCAACCCTAAAGCCCACTTAGCCACATTTTATGCAGAGTGCAACTGTTTCAAGAAAGATAACAGGGCTCTGTTCATCTGTTTCCCCCGTAGTCTAGAGGGTGTAGCAGCCAGATGGTATGCTGACCACGTAAATCCTATCAAACTACGAGAGTTCGATAAGGTAGTAAATCTATTTATCGAACGCTTCTTATTCAACACTGAAGCCTCACTTACATTAAATCATCTTTACAACCTGAAGCAAGGAAAGACTGAAAGAGCAGGAGATTTCATTCACAGGTGGCGAAGCACCTGTAATAAGATGAAGGTACCCATTCCAGAGGAACACGCATTGCAGGTAATCCTCAACAATTTCTCAGCCCATAAGGAGCCTCATCGCCACTTCCCTGGCGAAATCCTTCATCAAGTTGATTGAGCGAGCCGAATGGCTCGAGGCAGAATTAGAAAGTGGGTTTTACGAGGGCACGCCTCTGGTCAAGAATATCCAAGACCAGAAGAAGAATGCGCAGTTCGCTCATTCAGTTGAGGCCTCCAGCAATAGTCTTGGCAGTAGCAGCAAATGAAACAAAAACAACAGTGGCAGTGGCCCGAAAATAGATCAGAGCAAGGGGCAGAAAGAGAGATCTTATAAGAACAATGACAAACCGCTTCCAATTGGCCTTCAGCAAAAGGGTGATCTTCAAGAGAAGCCCAAGTACATCAAGTGAGAGAAAGATCGAGTCTTCACTCCATTAGATCAAACTTTAGAAGCAGTTCTAGATTACCTTTTAAAGCATGGGATGATCAAACTCCCTAAAATAGCAGATCCTCCCATAATCTTGGGAAAGTTCAAGGACCAATTCTGCAAATACCATAGGGCAACAGGGCACAACACAGAGCACTGCTTCGTCCTCAAGCACATGATACACGACTGCATTGACATAAGTGAGCTGATAGAGGACGAGGAAGAAAAGCAGCCAGCAGTCCTGACAGAACCATTTTCGGATCACTCAAAGAATTGAGGATGCCCAAGTTTTCTGCATTGTCATTTCCTTTTGTTAGTCGTCTTGTAGGGGCAAGTCAACCCAGTCTTTTATGAATCTTTTTCTTTCAAAGTTCGTGTAAATATTCAGTTTCGTTATCAAACCTTTTGCTTATCAATGAAATGTCAATTTCCTTTATATCTTTTATATCCAATGCTTCTTTTCCCTTTGCCATACTGGGGCATTAAATTCCTGTTCTTTTTCAGAAGGCGGGACAAATCTTGACATCATTCATGAGAGAAATGATATTACTTATGAAGGTTTTTCAAAAAACATGAAATTTTGAAAGTCTTCGTTATGATAACCAAAGAAATCAAATATTCTTTGGTCCAACCTTTGTAAAAAAAAAAAAACAACCCTTATGTGTATCATATTTTCCAAAAGTGGTTTTTCAAACCATCACATGTAAAGATCAACCCTTGCGTTGGTCTTATCTTCCAAAATGGGTTATAAATCATTATATTCAAAGATCAATCCTTGCATTGATCGTATTTTCCAAAATGGGTTATAAATCATTGTATTCAAACATCAATCCTTGCATTGGTCTTATTTTCCAAAAATAGGGTTTTTAAACATTATATTCAAATATCAACTCCTGTGTTGGTCTTATCTTCCAAGATTGGTTCTAAAACATTTATATTCAACGATCAACCCTTGTATTGATCCTATTATCAGTTTCAAACTGTCATTTTTAGAAATCAGATCTATTGTTGATCTTCTTCTTCAAAAATAGGTTTTCAAACCATTGCCTTCAAAAATTGACCCTCATGATGATCTCTCATGTCTGATTTAAAGGATAAGATCTCGCGCTGATCATTCTTCTTGTGGTGGATTTTCTTCCCCAAAAAGATTTCTCACTTATCTTTTAAATAAACATTTTCCTTTCAAGATCCCATATGTAGGCAGGATGAGAAAAACTCCTTTTTCTCAAATCTTATAAATTTTCAGTTAATTTTGATATTTTTATCAGTTTCATTCATTTTTTCATATTTTTTATCAATTTTTATCAAGTTTTATCAATTTCTCCTCAATTCTATTAAATTTTATTGAAATCTGTACCCTTCCAGGTTAATGGATAAACCTGACCCTCCTTGTCCGAGGTGTTCCCACTCAGGTTAAGGGATAAACCTGACCCTCGTTGTCCGAGGTGTTCCCATTCAGGATAAGGGACAATCCTGAAACCCCTCGTAGGAGCAATAACGCTACCTATGAGGATTCTTTTTCAAATTTTCTTGATTTTGTAAATGTCTATTAAATTTCTCTTTATTTTCTCCCCAAATTCTATTCTTTCACATTACCCTTTCAGGTTAAGAGATAAACCTGATGCCTCCTTCCCATGAGGTATTCCTTTTATTCTAGTACCCCTTTTAGGTTAAGGGAAAAACCTGACCCTCGTTGCCCGAGGTGTACCCTTTCAGGTTAAGGGATAAACCTGACCCTTGTTGTCCGAGGTGATACCGTTTCAGGTTAAGGGATAAATCTGATGCCTCTTTCCCATGAGGTATTCTTTTATTTTTTATTCTCCCTCAGGTTAAAGGATAAACCTGAGCCTCGTTGTCTGAGGTTTTTCCATTCAGGATAAGGGATAATCCTGAAACCCCTCGTAGGAGCAATAACGCTACCTATGAGGATTCTTTTGTAAATACAAGTTTTGTCAATCTTTGTTGATTTTCTAGATTTATATCAATTTCCCTTCATTAAATCTCTTTAAATTCTATTCTTTTTCCCATTCAGGATAAGAGATAATCCTGAGATCCCTCGTAGAAGCAATAACGCTACCTATGAGGATTCTTTTGTAAATACAAGTTTCGTCAATCTTTATTGGTTTTCTAAATTTATATCGATTTCTCTTCATTAAATTTCCTTAAATTCTATTCCATGTTCCCATTCAGGATAAGGGATAATTCTGAGACCCCTCATAGGAGCAATAACGCTACCTATGAAGATTCTTTTGTAAATATAAGTTTCGTCAACCTTTATTGATTTTCTAAATTTATATCAATTTCCCTTCATTAAATTTCCTCAAATTATATTCTTTTCCCATTCAGGATAAGGGATAATCCTGAGACCCCACGTAGGAGCAATAACGCTACCTATGAGGAATCTTTTATAAATACAAGTTTCGTCAACCTTCATTGATTTTCTAAATTTATATCAATTTCTCTTCATTTATTTTCCTTAAATTCTATTCTTTTTTCCCATTCAGGATAAGGGATAATCCTGAGACCTCTCGTAGGGGCAACAATGCTCCTTATGAGAATTCTTTTTGCAAATACAAGTTTTATCGATCTTTATTGATTTCTGAATTTATATCAATTTTTCTTTAAATTCTATTCTTTTCCCATTCAGGATAAGGGATAATCCTGACCTCTCGTAGGGGCAACAATGCTACATGTGAGAATTCTTTTTACAAAAATAAATCAATTTCCTCAAATGTTCTATATTTTTTCAAAGTTCTATATCCTTCTGTCTTCTCAAAGTTTATTCTTTCTATATTCCCCGTTCAAGATAAGGGTTTAATCCTGAAAATTGGACCGCATACCTGGTCCATCTAAATCATAGATCATAAATTCTAAATCTTGTCATATCCCTTCTAAATTCAAGTCTCAGGTTATCTCTTCACAAAATCTTCTATTTCCTCTTCAGGTTAAGGGATAAACCTAAATCATTCTAAATTCTTATCAAATGTCTACTCTTCTCCCTTTCAGGTTAAGGGATAAACCTGAATCATCATTTTTCCTAAATTCTCATCAAGTGTCTATTCTATTTCCCCTTTCAGGTTAAGGGATAAACCTGAATCATTTTTTTCTAAATTATCTTCAAAATGTCTATTCTATATTCCCCTTCAGGATAAGGGATAATCCTGAAACCCCGACAATCATTCCTGCTTCAATCTCTAAATATCTTAAGAATGTCGGTCTCCTTCCCGACTCTCAATTGGAAAAACCCGGTGCTCGCACTGGTTATTTTGCTAAAATTTTCAAATCCAAAGATCAAGTTCAGTCCTCGTACTGGTTGTCTTTCAAAAGTTTCGAACTTAAATCAGGTCATTAAATGAAAAGTCCCAGCTACTTCGCTGGTCGTTAAATGATTAAATGAAAAGTCCCAGCTACTTCGTTGGTCGTTAAATGATTAAATGAAAAGTCCCAGCTACTTCGTTGGTTGTTAAATGATTAAATGAAAAGTCTCAGCTACTTCGCTGGTCGTTAAATGATTAAATGAAAAGTCCCAGCTACTTCGCTGGTCGTTAAATGATTAAATGAAAAGTCCCAGCTACTTCGCTGGTCGTTAAATGATTAAATGAAAAGTCTCAGCTACTTCGATGGTCGTTAAATGATTAAATGAAAAGTCCCAGCTACTTCGTTGGTCGTTAAATGATTAAATGAAATGTCCCAGCTACTTCGCTGGTCGTTAAATGAAAGGTCCCAACTACTTCGCTGGTCGTTAAATGAAATGTTCCAACTCCTTCGTTGGTCGTTAAATGAAATGTCCCAGCTACTTCGTTGGTCGTTAAATGAAATGTTCCAACTCCTTCGTTGGTCGTTAAATGAAATGTCCCAGCTACTTCGCTGGTCGTTAAATGAAAGGTCCCAGCTACTTCGCTGGTCGTTAAATGAAATGTTCCAACTCCTTCGTTGGTCGTTAAATGAAATGTCCCAGCTACTTCGCTGGTCATTAAATGAAAGGTTCCAGCTCCTTCGCTGGTCATTAAATGAAAGATCTCAGTTTACTGGTCAGAATGTCCAAAATCATAGATTCAACTCAAGGTCACATCAAAATCTATATTGAGTGATTATTTCACACAGAATTCATGAAAACTTTGCCAATTCGTTAAAAATATTCGTTGATTCCAATAAATCTTACTACACAAAAAGAATTACCTCAGGTTACCTTTAGTATTCTTTCCAAAAAGGTGAAACTTTTTGCGAAAAAGAGGTAAAATTCAAATCTTTTCCCTGTTGATCAACCAAAAGGATGAGAGAAATATCCTCGGTATAATTGGCGTAAGAAATATTCGATGACATTGAAAAGCCAGAAGTGAATTGATATTGATCATGGCTATGACGTATGTCTAAAGATGATTTTATGGCAATCAGACAGTGGAAATATCCTGAGCTATAAAAGAATTCACTCAATCCATATCTCTTTATCCATTCAAGCCGCAATCAAATATCTGTAAAAGGGATCTCTCAATTGTCGTTAGGATGAAGACAAATATGCGAGGAGACCCCCAGGGCTAAAGAAGATTTGGATCATCTCCGAGATGAAAGAGTTTGTGACGGATCCTTCCAGGGAAAGTTCAGATCACCATCGAGATGAAGGCGAGTGTGATGAACCTACCGACAAACCCTAAATGATATTTGATTTCTGCTATCATCTAAAGACCTTTTGAGTCAATATCATCAATACCTGAGATAAATAAAGGATCGAAACATCTCCAAGATGAAGGAGTTTGTGATGTACCCTTCCCTGAAAAAGAAGAGAGAAGTCAGGAAACATCCAAATGAAGGATGATGTAAAAGCCCGAAAAAGCTCAATAACTCAAAAGGAGTGCAAAAAGATCATCATGGGAAAACACCCAGATATCAAACTACCGAAATTGCCAGAAGTCATCTCTTCTCATGTAAAATTCTTTTATCAATATCTTTTTGCTACTTGCTTTTATGAAATTGAGAATATTTCTTCTCTTCTCATATTATGGAAATGGATAGCTTCCTTGAAGAAAATCATCAGCGCTAAAATTTTGAATTTGACTCTTAAAAGACCGAGGAGTTAACCTCGTTGGAGGAAATACTCTAGGTAAAAGAGGAAATGTCCTTTGCACATACATGCACATTTTCAAGCATTGAAGTCAACTATAAATTTATCTTATTGGCAAAAATTTTTCTAGATATTCTAAGAATGAAATAAATATTCAATATCCATTTTGATGCAACCTAGCGTTGTTTATATCTTCCAGAAGAGTTACCCCATTCAGTTGAAGTATCTCTTCTGTCCCATCACGGTTTCGAGAAATCCGTATGGTTGTTCCCACTCAGGTCAAGGGTCAAAACCTGTATTTTCTGCGAGAGATCATTTAAAATTCAAAAGCTATTTCGGTCTCATCCATGAGACGCCCAAGATCATCCTTTTTTTTCCAAAGCTTTAGGGAACTCCAATTTTTCCTCCTTTCGCAAACCCCTTTCGGATTTGTTCGTCCAAACTCCGAAGGTCCCATCATGGTCTCTTCACTCGAGGATTCCGTATGGTCGCCCCCTTTAGGTTAAGGGTTAAACCTGAACTTCGCCCCTCGAGGTATCTTTCTTTTTCAGGTTTGGTTTAAACTTGAGACTTATTCTGATGAGGTTCTCTTGTTTCGACAAGGTGTTTTCTTCCAGTCTCATCATGGTTCTTTCAATCGAGAAATCCATGCTTTGTATATCCATCCAGGACAGGATCCTATTTGAGCTTCATCTCATAAGGCATTTTCCAAAAATGTCCCATCAAGGTCTTCATATATTCCTTTCCCCATTCAGGTCATCTTGAAATATCTTCGTCCCATCCAGGTTAAGGGCTAAACCTGAGTCATTCCACAAGGCTGATCTTGTCTCACCCATGAAACGTGATCAAAATTCTTACCTTTTATCATGTCAGAATCTTTGCCCAAAGTCCCATCACGATTTCCTCATTTTGTACTCAATCATATCATTATCGAGGATTTCGTCCCCCCTAGAACCATTCAGGATAAGGTTTTTAAGCCTGAAAAGCCATGTTTTCGAAATAATTCTTCCACATCGAGCTCAAAGCTACTGACTGGGGCATTTTCAAAATTTGGAGTGTTATCTTTGCAACTAAGCTCAACTTTTGTCGGCTTAGTAGCAAATAGGGGCATCTGTGAACACCCCAAATTTTTCAAAATCTTTTAAATATTCCCTTTTTGCCCCTGATATCATTTTCTAAGCAATTGAGTCACTTTTTTTTAGTTCATTTCTCAGGTTTTACTAAAATTAAATTCATTTTATATATCTGACTCAATTTCGGATCCGAATCCATTGTCAAGATCCAAATCTGAGCCTCGTTGCCCAACTTTTAAATTAAAATTACAAAAAATACCAAAAATAGTTTTTAAATAGCTCGGACAGTCCATCCGGCACCCGTTTGGATCGATCATGTTGTATTTCTCAATTCGAGTTCTAAAACTCGAACATTTTCTCAAAACTTGGGTCCAAACCCATTCTTCTGAAGAAATTTCTCCAAAATAACCCTGATTTTCCATAAAAACCCTTCTTTTGTAAATATCTTTAAATTTTGTAAAATCAGTTTAAATTACTTTAGCTTTTAGAGTTTTGTTTTCAAAAAATACAAAAATTATAGAAAATTCAAGAAAAGAGCAAAAAAATAAGAAAATCGAAAAAAAAACAATAGAAAAATTCCAAAAATTCAAAAAAATATGCAATTAAAACTCTTTTTGAAAACTGATTTGTTAAAACCCTCTATTGAAAGCCTCTTTTGGGAAATTCTTAAAAGGGAGCCCCTATTAGGAATTTTTGAAAAATGGCAACGACCATCCTCCCGCGCGCATCTTCCTCTCAGTTTCCACCTTCGATCACCAACCACCTGGGTTCTCCTCCCTCCATCTCCAACCGAACTCCTCTCTCGAAGGCTCCTCTTCTTCTTTAAAAGGGGAGCACACAGATGAATCGAAGATCCACTCTCACCATTCCACGATGGCTTCTTCTTCCCCTCTCATCTGAGTTCTCTCAGATCCCCTTTTCTTCCGCTCTTACTCATTCAATCTCTCTTTTCTTCAGAAAAATGGACACATCTGTGATTGAAGATTGAAGGCACCTACAACTACAGGCAAGTAACCATCTTACTCGCCTTTCTGATCCTCTATAAACATATTCTTTGTTTTTTTTTTATATCATTTCTTTATTCTGCCTTCGTTATTTTCCATATCTTTTTGCATTATAAAGCACAAATGGTGGGAATCAACTACATGTAGTAGGATTGATCCACCCTGTGCGACATTAATGGGATTTTACATTCCAACACCTTTTTTTTTTTAATTTCTTCAGTTGATTCATGTAATATGCTCAGCATTTTGCCTCTCATTCGCACCATTTTTTTTCCCTTTTTTTTAGTTATTGGTCTTCTCTCTGATCGTTTGTTGATTTTTTTTTCTCTATTGATTGTAGTGAAGATTTAAATTTCTGTCTATATCTTAGCTTCCTTTCTATCTTTCAAATCCATGTCTACATTCTAAATCTCTTATTATTCATTTTCTTATTAATATCTTAATCTCTTTTGGGCGATCTCCTATTTTTATGGGCGACTACTTGTTTGTGTCCAGATTCCAAATCTGCACCACTGATTCACCATCCATGATATCTATTGCATTCATGAATCAATATTCAATCGGAGGATTTTGCGTAGATGTTATTCACAGACTTCATCTGAGTCGATCTCTGCATCCGCTGGCATTTGGGTTGGTACGCTATAGTTGAACTGTATAGGATAGACAATCATTATATTTTATAACATTTGTAGCAGCAACCAACATGAACGCAACATTCCACTTTCTTTAAGAATTTGTTTATTCACCCTTGCATTATCATACGGTTTCCTGCAGGTCGTTGCATTTTATTCATACATATAACACCACCGATGACCTTGAGAAGGTCATAGGTAAAAGAGGATTTGTTGTTAATTACTATTGCTGCCTTCTGTTTATTTTTTTTTCTTTTTCTAGTCATTATAATTTCCATTTCCATATTTTGCTTTATGTAACCTTATAATTTGATTTCATTAGAACAATACTATATTTTTCTCAGCATTGATTTTGTAGGTATCATCATCTGATCTCTCATTGTATTTTTTTTTTGCTGCATCGCATAAACAACCTTCTCTGTTCTCTCATTCCATGCATGCTAGCAGTGGCTCCAGTGACATGGACGCATGATGTTTGCTTTATTTCATCTCGTGGTATGCCATTTAGCCCCTTTTGATCTCACGTCAATGCTTGGCCAAAAGAATTCTGCTGTGAAATCATCTTTGGATCCTACAAAGACTATCCTTGGATAGAAGGGTGTAGAATGTAAAGTAGAATTTTCTGTGGCAAAACCTGCAAGGACAAGTTCTTTTTTTGGATAAAATGGAGTTCGATCTGCAGGAGGGCAACTTGAAATAGTGGCCAACAAGGAGCAGCAACGAGCTTTCCATAGTCACCAAGAGGCCTGAAATTTATAGGTTATATGTTATATCTGCTATCCATGACTGAACTATCAATTGTGATTCTAAAGAGCAAAAGCCTTCAAGCTCTTTCACATGCTCGTGACTACCAACCTCTTTTTCAAAGGAGCAGCCAGCTTGTTAAAAAAAAAAAAGCTGAATGCCGCGTCGACTCTCCCAGTTTGAAGCAGCTGCTGAGAACCAAGGCTGTTGTTTTCCTTTTAAATGCTTATTTTGAATCTGACATTGTCTGGATGTAGTTGGGCTCTAAGCCAAATGCTACCACTAGTCCGTAGGAAATGTACAAAGATACATTCTTTGGATATGAGGCAGTATTTGAAGCATTCATAGGGTTAGGTGATGATGCTGCAACTTCCCAAATTGAGCTCTCTGGTGGTCATTGGAAAGATTTGGAAGGCAGTTTCCCTTTAGGTAATATGTCCATGTTAAAAAGTTTTTGACATACGTCCACCTGTATTCTATTTTTGCCAAACATATCAACATCTTTATTTCATCATAGTGTTCTATGGAAAGATTTGGAAGGCAGTTTCCCTTTAGGTAATGTGTCCATGTTAAAAAGCTTTTGACATACGTCCACCTGTATTCTATTTTTGCCAAACATATCAACATCTTTATTTCATCATAGTGTTCTATTCATACAATACCTATTATATACTTTATACCTTGTAATTCAATACCTTAACGCTTACCTACATCCCACCTGTCAATGCTCAACATCTCCCAGGACCTGTGCACATTCATTCCACTGTAGACATTCACATCCTACTGCACATCACCTGTGCATTATCATTTCCCCTGTACACAGCCCAAACAACACTATTCACCCTTGCTGCTGAAGCACCCATTCACAGCACATACCCTGCACTACTTCACCATTAATCTGAATAGTGATGTCCACAATAGTCACCTTCCTGTTAATTTCCTGCAAGTGCGCATTTACCTATATCCAACTTGTCGTGTTCTCCTACACACCATGTCACCATGCACTATTCACCTACAACAACACGAGCTCCAACAACATCTCAGCAGCCTGCTGCTATAACTCCATCCCAACATTCATCTTCCATGTCATTGTTTTATCTACACAATGTCACCCTTCATAGCAAAAACCACCTGTAGATCATCTCAATACATATGACAGCATCATATTAATAACCTATGCCCATCCTTTAGGCATCCATATCCCATCTTCTCACAGTGACACTCTTGTGATTATAACACCCATTTGTATCATTATCAAGGTATCTTGATAGACCCTCCCCATTCTAGTTAAAATAGTATTTTCTCTAGGTTTTCTTTTTTTTTTTGGCATAACACTTTGTAGATACTTTGCACTTAGTCATCTATATATTAGTGGTCCCATATATATTCAGATAGTAGGCTTAGCAACATTGCTGAATGTTGTCACGTATCATTTATTAAGCACGGGCCCCATCATTGGCATACCCTTGTAAACCTCCATCTTCATATCCTTCATACACAACATATTGCATTCTTCACTATACCACTGCATTAATACATCCCTCATCCTGCATATCATAGCACCTGCTGTGAGTATCTCAACAACCACCTGTGCATCTTCTTCATCATTCCTATAACATCTCTCTACTGATGCACCTTCATAGCATCAACCTCCTATTACCACTTAACCAATCCCACACAGCATCATCCATCCCTCCTGCTGCACAGAAACATATCCTTCCCCCTTCATTGTTATCCTTTCCATCCTCACTATCATACAACCAGTACTATCTTCAAATCCTAGCTCTTCAAACAACTACCCTGTTATAACCACAGATTTTTCTTTACTCCACTTGATGTCCAGCATAACCCTTGTACCACTTACCATACTCATCACCTCCTTCACCTTGCAGCGTACACATGCATACACTTGTCACCTTTCTCCATTGCACCCCTGCACCTACCGGGCCACCCATACCTATAATTCTTCATTGTAGCCATCCAAACAACTTGCATCAACAAATTATCACTGCCAGTCACCTATTCTACATCCATGTTATATATATATATATATATATTTATTTATTTATTTATATATATATACATTGAATGGCTATCCTTCCATGCCTTAGATCATCAATATTATTTTTGAGGTATTAAGCACAAGGTAGGTATATGAATGTCTCATAATTTGCATCTTTGAAATCAATATGATATATGCAAATTCGCCTCTGTTTTTATACTAACTAAGTGTTTTGCAGGGAATATGTGGAGTTGTAAATTCAATTTTATATGTTGTAATAAGTTAGGACTTAATGATAATTTACATTTTCCAGCTTTTAGATAGAATGAATGAGCATTATAAATATCATGAATTACTTATTCTCATATTTTCTTCTTTACTTTCAAAAATTCACGAATGGGAACACGAATAACACGTGCACTATTTCGTAAGAGGTAATTAATCCTAAGTTGATGATTTACATCAATGGCCATAGTCAGGATGTAAACAAAACTTAGGATTTTTATCTTTTATAAAATAACATTGGATCCACACTGGATCCTCTCCAAAAATCATCATATTTTCAAATATTTCCTCTTTTATTAGAGTTTAGTTTAAAATTAACTCAATATATATATCAATGGCCATAGTCAGGATATATTGAGAGTTAATTTTATTTTAAACTCTATAAAAGCACCAAAATATGTTTTATTCTTCACCTGAATTTAAATATAGACTATTATATAATACATTCAATGACCATAGTCAATGATGTTTTATATTTTCAATCTTATTTCAAATTCATGTAAAGAATGAAATATGGTTTTCAAAATCCAATCTCAAAATTCTTTAAATTCATTCATCATTTAGGATAAAATCGCATCATATTTCCAAAATTCCCCTTTCAAAAACCCAAGTGATGTTAATATCTTCTTCAATAAATCTTCAATTCTTGTAAAATCCTATTCATCTTTTCATTTTAAATTCTATTTCATTTTCAATCTCAAAGTCCAATTTAACTTTGAGATTTCAAATTCATCTTGTATTCAAAAATTCCAATTCAAATCATATTTCAAAGTTCAAATTTCAAATTCATTTTATATTAAAAAATTCTAATTCAAATCAGATTTCAAAGTTCAATTTGACTTTGAAATTTCAAATTCATCTTATATTCAAAACTCCAATCAAATTCAAAGTTCAATTTAACTTTGACAAATCTGATTCATCTTCTGATTCCAAATTCAAACTTCATAATTCAAGGTCTAACTTGACTTTGAAATTCATTTGTATATTCAAGATTCAAATTCTAAATTTCATTTTCCAAGTTCAATTCAAACTTGGAAGTTCTTGATTCATCTTCTGAATTTAAACTCCAAAAATCCAATTTTAGATCTAGAACCCAGTTCCACCTTGGATCTTAGACTTCAGATCCAAATCCATTTTAGGATCCAGAACCCAACTCTACTTTGGATCTCAGACTTCAGATCCAATTCCATTTTAGGGTCCAGAATCCAATTCTATCTTGGATCTCAGACTTCAGATCCAAAATACATTTTAGGATTCAGAATCCAATCCCATATTGGATTCCAGATCTTGGATCCAATTCTATTCAGGATCCAGAATGCTACTTCATTTTGGATCTCAAACTTCAGATCCAAAATCCATCTTAGGGTCCAGAGTCCAACTCTATTTTTTGATCTCAGATTTCAGATCCTAAATCCATTTTAAGATCCAGAACCCATTTTAGGATTCATAATCCAATCCCATCTTAGATTCCAGATCTTGGACCCAAAATTCAATTCTATTCTTGATTCTAGATTTCAAATCCAAATTTCACTTTCAAATCCCATATGAACTTCTTAAAACCCATTTCTATTTTTAAATTCTATTTGGATTTCTCAAATCCATCCTGAACTCCAACTTTCAAATCAATCCCATTTCTCAATCCTATTTAGATTTCCCAAAATCTCTTTCAAATTTCAAACTTCAAAGCCAAAGTTCAACTCCATTTCAGATATTCATTTCCTTTCCTAAACCCAAGTTTAAAATCCAAATTCGAAGTCCATTTCTGACTTTGAAACTTCATTTCCTTTCATTTCAAGCTTCAAATCAGTCTTTCTCAAAATCAAGATTTATTCTTCCAACTCTGATTTACTTCAAAGACTTAGAACTTCTCTGATCTATCTCAAGCTCTAAGTTAAGATCTTACCATTCAGAAACTAATTCTTCACTTCATTATCAAGTCCATCTTAGAATACTTGGAAGTTTTCAAAACATCTTTTCAAAAGAGCACACATCCTTGCATTGCACAAGCATGATTTTTTGTGCATTTAGATCTTTAGGATAAATTCTTAGATAATATTTAGGCAAAGCAAAAGGCATAAATTCGATCCTTGGTTCGATTACCCCTGGTAAAGGCGCCAGGAACGGTCGAACCTCGTACCGACGAGCGAATCCCGTCTCTCCATTTTTCCCGCAAATATATTTCAAAACGGAGGCGAGTTAAATTTCTAAATATTTTCAAATTAAGGTCAAGTGAGACCCCGCAAAAGAGTTCCTCTTCTTCTTTTCTCTTCTCTCTTCTTTTTCTGTCTTTTATTTTCTCCCTTCAAAAAGGAGGAAATAGAGGTTAAAAAGGAAAACAGAAGGAAGAGAGAGAAACCACAAAAGAGGAAAAATTTTGCAATGATCACAGTTCGTCCACCGGGGGCAATCATGTTATTAAAATACAAGGCATAATAGACTCCCGATTTGTCCTGGATGATTGAGGGTTGTTTCTTGGGTGTAACCTACAGGAGGTAATGGAAAAAGAAACAATGCATTAAATCAAAATGTTTTCTTCAAAAATGTGTATGGGTGTTTAAAAAAAAAACTTTGTCAAGTTTGTGAAAAGGATCATGCTTTCTACGATAAGGAAAGTGCCACTCGTTTGTTCACTATAACCTGTTTGTTTTCACAAACACATACATCATCTCATTCACCAATCACACACATCACATATCATTCATATATCATACAAGCATTTAACACTCATACATTAAAAAAGGAGAAAATCAAAAGCATAGTGTATCATATCCAAATTCATAAATGTGTATCAAAAGAATAGATGTCATGTTCTATGCATTTTTTGTACAAAGAGAAAAAAAGAGAAAGTCTATGGATGTTCTATCTCAGAAACACCCCCTTGTTGTCCCCGACTCCTTCCTCTGACTGTCGATGGCATGGGCACCTCAAGGGTCTCCGCTCACTATCCTTTAAGCTGACCTGTGTGTTGTACTTTTGGTCAATGATGATACCTTTGGCCAGTCTGTATCACTTCTAGAAAGTCTTGATGGCCTCCTCCGAGATGAGCCACCTACTAGTGATGGAACTCGACCACTAAGGAGATCTATCTTCTTCTGGGAGAGGGACAACATCTTCGCCTGCTCATGCAGCTCCTCTATGAGCTTCATGCAAAAAAGAATTTCTCTTAAGGAAATCAGTGTCTTAAAAACTATTTAGCTTTTGTCAAAAAAATTATAAAAAATAAAAGGTGGGTCTATGAGCACTAGCTGGGAATGATCTCTATATCATTATCTTAAGTGCTTAAGACTTACATTCTCAAATAAGAAGAACAACAAAAGAATAGAAGGGATGGTACCTCAAATGCAATCTCAGTCCAAAGTTGCACAAGCTCTGCTTGAGCTACCACCTGACCTTCATCATAAGTCATATCCCGAGCCATGTGAGTGTCCTACAGGGCATATCGTAACTACTCCACTATAACTGTCTACTCAACCAAGGCATCCTCTAAGCTTCAAATCTGCACCTCCAATATCTCTTGTTCCTCCTGTTAAGAAGATCAACCAAGTCAATGGGTTATCTAAAGGCCAAGTCACAAATATATAATAAAAAGACAAAAATAAAAGTGACAATAGTAAAAAAAAGGAAAGAAAGTGCCTCAAACCTTGGCAGTTGTACTTGATTGGCTAACATTTTATGCTACAGATGAACCATCAGAGCCTCAAGTACATGTTAGAGCAAAGAGTGAGTGCCCCTACCCAATAGTAGTGGATTTTGAAGCTCCTCAGCCATGACTTTGAGATCCAGTATTGCAAGAGGGTCAGTTATTGTGTGGCGGATGTGCTATCATGATGCAGCCATGTGGATGAGTTATCATATTTCAGCATGACTGCACTGACGTTCCTGTTCTTAAATGATCTCCAACAAGAATACGATGCACACAATTTTTTCTTCACTATTTGCATATAAATTCAGAGAAGGGAGGCTACCATGCTCGAGATTCAGAGAAATTTGGTGATGCACTATGAGTGGATAGTCATTCCCCTAGATTTAGATCTCATATCACTTTTGATAGAGCAATATCATGCCACCTCGATAGCATGGCATGTTGGTTGATCGGCGAGTTCACATGGACAGGTATGAAGAAGCAGATTCGTCAGGTAGTGGGGTAATATGATGTATGCCAGATAACTAAGTATGAGGCAACATCGCCCACAAGGTTACTACAACCCCTACATGTGCCGGACCTTGTGTGAGAAGACATCTTGATGAACTTCATTGATGGGCTTCCATCCATTCAAGGGAAGTCGACTATTATGGCAATAGTAGACCATTTATAAAGGTATGGGCACTTTATAGTCATGGCCCACCTCTATACGACCAAGTCCATAGCAGAGATATTCATACAAGAGGTGTTTTGTCTACATGGCATGCCCTGAACTATTATTAATGATTGTGATCCCCTATTTATCAGCACGTTTTGGGTGGGGATCTTTTGTTTGCAGGGCACAAGGGTAGCCATGAGTATCGCATGCACCACAACAAAGCCATGGATTAGCAACAACCACATTCCGTCGCTATTTCGTCGCTAACAGGCTTAGCGATGGATTAGCGACGACCAGGCGACGGTATGCTTACGTCGCAAATTTTTTGATGCTAACTGGAGACAGAATAAATTCGTCGCCAGGTCCGCCGCTAATTGCGACGGAATAACGAGCGATATATTCTGTCACCAATCCGTCGGTACTAAACGACGACCAGGGTTTGGCGACGGATTTACATCCGTCGCTAGATTTATATGCATAGCGACGGATGGTTCCGTCACTAATCCGTCGCAAACATGAAAAAAATTTTTAAAAAATTATTTGAAAATTAAATACCGAGAACGGTATAATTTATATTTCCTGTACAATTTATATTTTCTGTAAATAAAAAACAAACCACACAAAAAATTCCATATAAAAGGAATCTACAACAATTAATTGTTTCACCTTAAAATTAACAAGTTCAATTAACTACAATTCAATAATTACATTTAAGAAAAAAAAATAGAACTTCAACACAGTTCTCTAATCATCGCCAAGATTTTATGCGTCTTCTTCTTCATTGCCTTTATCTGTCCCTTCAGCTCCGCTATGCTGATTATCGCTAGCAGCCTACACAAGAAAAGAACAGTCAGTATTGATAAACAAAATATATTGAAATAAATTACACACTATATGTGATTCTATCATGTGCTCATATGTGTTCTAAGGCAATAAAAAAACTTTATATGTGATTCTATCATGCTCATATGTGCTCTAAGGCAGGCAAAAACCTATATATGTGATTCGATCATGCTCATATGTGTGTTAAGGCAGTCAAAAAATTGAATATGTGATTATAGCATGCTCACATGTGTTCTAAGACAGACAAAAAAACTCTATATGTGATTCTATCATGCTTATATGTGCTCTAAGGCAGGCAAAGCAAAAAACTTTATATGTGAATATATCATGAATGATATATGTTCTAAGGCAGTAAAAAAATTCTATATGTGATTTTGTCATGCTCATATGTGTTCTCAGGCAGTCAAAAAATTGAATATGTGATTATAACATGCTCATATGTGTTCTCAGGCAGTCAAAAAACTGAATATGTGATTATAGCATGCTCATATGTATTCTAAGGCAGTCAAAAAAACTTTATATATGATTCTATCATGCTCATATGTGCTCTAAGGCAGGCAAAAAACTTTATATGTGATTATAGCATGCTCATATGTGCTCTAAGGCAGGCAAAAAACTCTATATGTGATTCTATCATGCTCATATGTGCTCTAAGGCAGGCAAAAAGTTATATATGTGATTCGATTATGCTCATATGTGTTCTAAGGTAAACAAACAAAAAACTGAATATGTGATTATACTTGAGAAGGACCTGCAATCAAAGATCCCCTGTTCAACACAAGATTGTTGATCTCATCTTGGAGAAAGGGGGCGACGGTGTCATGGTAGTAGTCATTCATTGTGTCCTTAATGATCTGGCGTACATCATCACCGGAAAGAATATGCTGTTGCTTGGAGCTTATGTCGACGGAAGAAGTCGGTGAGTCGTAACTGGAAGAAGCAATAACTGGTGAAGTGTTCAAATTACTCTCAAACCCGAACACGCAACCCTTTTTGGGTTCACCTGCTGCAGTCACCCATGCTGTAGGATCAAATGATGGATGTTGAGTAGCATCATTGCCATATCGCTCTACCATCTGTTGCTCATATGCCTTCTACAAAATAATGTTTAAAGTATACATTAATAATTAATGATAACATTATAATAAATTGCATATTGCAATGATTATTAATAGAATAAATACACATTGTTGTCGTTCTCGCCTTCTCTGATACGAAGACTCCCGTGGTCTTCCGTTTATGTGTTTCAACAAACACATTCTTATATGGTACAGTGCCTCTTTTTTCTGCTTCGTGCGAAGTTAAAGGACAAAAGATTTAGTTCACAAGTTTGCAACAATACTTATAAAATTAATATGATATATTGATGAGTTACCATTTTCTTCAGGTGGCTCCCAAATGTCTTAGATCCACCTGTGTGTAGATGGGCTTCGGGCATTTTCGCTCGATTTTGTGCAGCCTTCGCAGAGCGATTTCGAAATGCATCTCCCGCCCACGTATCGCACATTTCATCCCAATAATCTCTTCTGATAGTAATAAGGCCATGGCCCTTCCACTGTAGTGAATCATCTATTACACTAGATATTTTTTTTGCTGCAGTCTTCATAGTGTGCAACATGTTTGCAAATCGATTGACAGTCACTTTCTACCACACCTTCCTTGCATCATTTTCTTCCACCGTAGTTGCGAAGCGATTCGAAGCCTACAAATATTTTCAGAAAGTTAGTAGACATTACTTAAATAAATTAAATATAAAACATATTAACTATGAGAAACAACTTTATACCATGAATGAGGACCACAATCTGTCTAACACCTCCTTTGGGTACTGTTTCCATTGAGCCACCGATCCTGGTAGATGTTGAAGAAGTAAATTCCTAATCTCCCATACTACTTCTTGTGACTCAAACCTCGTGTTGCACATGAATTGGTACACAGTAAATATCAATATAAAATATTTATAAGATATGCAATAATTCAAAACAAAATACTTACGGTCGATTATCGATATACATTATTCGAACGAGTCTTCTTGTGGCAGACTGAGAAGACCCTGCTTTCTGTGTTGGCTCATGACTTGTTTGATCAACTGGTGTAGGTGGGTTGTGTACAGGCGAAACATCATCTGTAAAAAAATATGTTAGACTTTCTCAGAATACGCATTTGAACTAATCAAGCATCCAATTAGTTAAATGATATACCTATCACAAGAGCCCGTGAAGATGAAGGTTGGGCCTGACTACTAGCTACTGAATGAGAGACCACTGTAACCTCCACGAACCATATTCTAACAAATAACATATGTCATATAATACATTCAAGTCATTCACATCAAGTAATACAATACATTCAAGTCATTCGCATCAAGTATTACAATAATTTAAATAATTCGCATTAAGTATTACAATAAGTCAAATCATTCACATCAAGTATTACAATACATTCAAATCATTCATATCAGGTACTACATTGCATTCAAGTCATTCACATCAAGCATTGCAATGCATTCAAATCATTCGCATTAAGTATTACAATACATTCAAATAATTCAAATCATTCACATCAAGTATTGCAATAATTTAAATCATTTATTGCATAAATTACAATACATTCAAATAATTCAAATCATTCACATCAAGTATTGCAATGCATTCGAATCATTCGTATCAAGTATTATAATACATTCAAATAATTCAAATCATTCACATCAAGTATTACAATGCATTCAAATAATTCATATCAAGTATTACAATACATTCAAATAAAATTTTTAATCATTCACATCAAGTATTGCAATACAACTCATTCATTCGCATCAAGTATTACAATACATTCAAATAATTCAAATCATTCACATAAAGTATTGCAATGCATTTCTATAACGGTTTGTATTACAAGATTTTGCTCACTAGCTTGAGAATTCTTTATCGTTACTTGATTGACTTTCTTCTTCTTCTTCTTCTTCATTGTTTACCCATCCACTTGGTACATCATTTGGATCACATTCCTTTATGAATGTTTCATCGGCCAATGGAGATATGACATGCATATCATGCGTAACATCGTGACCATAAGCGAAGTCATAGACATCATTTGATTGATAGTAATCGCTGTCTTCAGCTAACTCATCTTCCTGTAACTGATCATACTCAGGGTATAGTTTGGACTTCACCTTGCAAACTGCCCACCATTCATTTCTATCTGACTTTTTTATACTCGGATATGAAGTATAATAAACTTGTTGAGCTTGCGAGGCTAATATGAATGATTCATATGTTCTAAACCTGGATTTATGATTCACCTCCACAATGCCTGAAGCTTTGTCGAGTCTTGTTGCAGTTGGATCAAACCAATGACACTTGAATAAAGTTACCTTATTATTTATGCCTAAGTAAGTCAACTCCATTATTTCCTCTATAACACCGTAGTAATTATGCTCATTTTCACCGTAGTTGCTACCCTTGACACACACGCCACTATTCATCATTGATTTGTTTATACCGTAATCTGTTGTATAGAATCGATAACCATTTACGATGTACCCGTTGTAGCATTGCACAACTTTGGTCGGACCATTTTCTAAATCACATATTCCTTGATCTTTAACATTACCATGGCGGACCTACGCACAAACATAAACAATGATTGTGATCACGATCAATTAAGTAACTTAGTGTTGTTTATAAGTACGAAATTTATGTTAGCTTCTTTACCAACTATTTCAACCACTCCACAAACTTAGTTTCACGTTCTTTTTGTACTTCTGCATCAGTGAGATGTGAAACTTCTCTTTGCAACTCCAGATCAAATCGTTTGCAAACCACAAATACTTATATTACCGAGCCATGCATCTACATATAAAACATAAAAGGATTTATAATTGTGTTGTGTCTACATATACTTACTCGATGTATGGGTTGATCACTGAGCAATTAAAAAGAATATAGATGTGTGCTGCGTCTTGCTCTCGATCTGTCAAGAGCCATGAACGACAACTACCAAAAGCATGCCCAAGTGATTGAAATATCGACAGCTTTTCAGCTACAGTTACTTGTTCTCCATCATCATTATGGGGCGGACATGCGTAACGTGTTGGAATATGAGGTTCGAAGTACATAGATGGGAAATTTGAAATCTCTTCTAAAGTGTACGTCTCACAAATAAAGTCTTCTACTCTTGCTTTATTACAAACCTTTTTTTTTGAGGTTGAACATGCATTTGGCAAAAATATACATTTCAAATTTTAAATATCTGTAATTAAAGAGACAAATATAAAAAAACATATACCTTTCAAATGGGTACATCCATTGATATTGCACAGGGCCACCAACCCTTAGTTCATATGGCAGATGTATGATCAAATGTTCCATAACATCAAAAAATGCTGGCAGAAATATCTTTTCTAGCAGACAAACAGTAGTGATGACAGAGTCCTCAAGATTCTTTACATCTGATACTACGACCTCCGATGCGCACAATGTTCTGAAAAATCCACTCAACTCAGACAGTACCGCCCATATAGGTTTGTCTAATATATCATGGAATGCTAGGGGTATCAATCGTTGCATAAAGATGTGACAATCATGGCTCTTCAACCCATATAATTGTCTATCGTCAATCTTCACAGCCCGAGCAATGTTAGAGACATATCCATCTGAAAATTTCAATTGTCTCAACCATTAACATACATGTTTTATTTGACCAGGTTCGAGCACGTACTTTGCCTTTGGTTTCAGTACTTTGCCATTATACTCTTTGAGTTTCAACTCTGGTCTTTTACATATTAATTTTAAATCCATACGGGCCTTCAGATTATCCTTCATGTTTCTTTTAACATTCATTACTGTATTGAACACATTATCAAACACATTTTTCTCCACATGCATCACATCCAAATTATGTCGTATCAATAGGGTCGACCAATACGGTAGTTCCCAAAAAATAGATTCCTTCGTCCAATTGTGATTCTTCCCAAATCCACGAAAGGGTGTAGGACTGCGGGCATCTGTTAATGCATCTAAAAAGTATCGCAATCTTCTTAGAATCTCTATGCCAGACAATCTTGAGGATAAACCTTCTGTTTCAGTTGTGCCTGCTTTAAACACATTCTTTTGTCGTCAGAACGGATGGTCGCTGGGTAGAAATCGACGATGGCACTTAAACCAACAAGGCTTCCTTTCATGCCTCAATCTAAAAGCTTTAAAATCCTCCATGTAGTACGGACATGCCAATCTCCCATATGTGCTCCAACCAGATAGCATACCATATGCAGGGAAGTCACTGATTGTCCATAGAACAGCGGCCTTCATATTGAAATTTTGTTTTTGGTGGGCATCATACGTGGTAACACCGTCATCCCATAATACTTTTAGTTCATCAATCAATGACCTTAAATATACATCAAGATTTTGGCTAGGTGAGGTCGGACCAAGGATCAACAGAGACAAGAAAAGATTTGGACGTTTCATACACAAGCTTGGTGGAAGGTTGTATGGAGTTACAAATACTGGCCAACATGAGTATGGAGTTGATCTACCCCCAAATGGATTAAACCCATCTGTATATAGACCGAGTCTAACATTTTGCACTTCCATTGCAAAGTTCTGATGAGTACGATCAAAGTGCTTCCAAGCTTCAGCATCAACAGGATGCATGATCTTGTTTTTATTATGTCGAACTTTATTTGCATGTCATCTCATGTGTTTAGCTGTCTTTGAAGACATATACAATCGCTGCAATCTAGGAGTGATAGGAAAGTAGCGGAGCGACTTGTATGAAACTTCCTTTGATCTCATGCTACCATTGTCTCTTGTCTTTGGCTTGAACCGAGGATGCCCACATGACGGGCATGATATGTTGTTTTTTTGCTCATTGAAATACAACATGCAGTGATTTGGACATGCATCAATCTTTTTGTAACCCATACCTAGAGCGTTGACCATAACTTTCGCACGATAGAAATTTTGTGGCAATTTCTCATCTGTGGGCAACATACTCTTCACAATCATGCACAAACGATCAAAACATAATTGGCTCAAATTATACTCGGACTTCAAATTCATTAGTTGAAGAACTGCAGACAAGATAATGTGACTCTCGCAACCGTTCCAAAGTGGCTCATCAACATCTCTAAGTAAATCATAAAATCTACTAGCTATATCGTTTGGTGATTCTTCATCTACGACAGTTCTTATATCACTAGAACTCATAGCAGAACCCAGTTCTGTTCCTGCAGCATCAGATATCAAATCCGTATATGGATTATCGTGCATCACATTCACCTGTGCATTAAAATCGTTTCTAAATTCTTCTCCATGAAATGTCCAGATCTGATAATCACTCACAAAACCCTTCCTGTATAGGTGATGTCTAACGCTATGAGGTTCTACAAATCGATTATTCTTACAAATCTTGCAAGGACACCTAATCTGACCTGTGGGATCCACTGTACTGACACTTGCCATTGCAAATTCTATAAAACTGTTAACACCATCCATATATTCATGCAATAACTCATTGTCCACTATCCTACGGTATATCCATTCACGATTTGCAGTCATTTTTTTATGATGTTACAAATAATAGCCTAACGATTTAAAAGAAAATAATCAGAATGCTACGATGAAAAAAATATCAAATTTATAATGCAATATATGATGTCATGCAATAACAAGAATTTTGATGCATGCATTGATAACTTAATATTTTCATGTGCAAACTATTAATGACACGATACAATCATTTGAAACATGCATTCATTATACAATTTCACATGAAAGTCATAATCAAATTGAAAGTAAGTACATGCAAGCATGGATACAATTACATCAAACATTGCAATACATCATAATCATTCATATCAAACAAATGACAAACATGTACCTGCAACAAACACACTTCAATATCTCACTAACTACTACCATGCTTAGCATGGACTCCGTACTCCAAAAATAAGAACACTTCAATATTCATACATTAAAATCATGCTCAGCATGATCTCCGAACTCCAACAAAGCAACCCTAAGTATCAACAACTAAGTGAGTGTGTGAACAATAAAGTGTTACATCTAATAAATTAAATAACATGTGATACACTTGCATCACTTACTTACCACGGGTATTTACCCGATTTGCATTGTTTTTGTCAATTACTTACCATAGGTGGCTGAGCACGAGCTGGTTCCGTTGAAAAATCTGCATAAAAAAACACAGTTTTAAAATGAAGTCACCACGAAAAAAAAAGAGGCTGTTTTGGCAAGGTGTCGACTACCCTGCTGTTCCGGCAGGGGGTCGACCCCCTTATGAAACATAGGGGGTTAACCCCCTTACGTAACATAGGGGGTTAACTGACCCCCTGTTCGGGCAGGGGGTCGACCCCCAACCTTTCCGCTAGTGAGTCGACCCCCTGCCGGAACAGCAGAGGGTCACCCCCCTGCCTGTTCCGGCAGGGGGTTAAACCCATGCCAGAAAGGTAGGGGGTCGACCCCCTATCGGAAAAGGGGTTAACCCCCTGCCTGTTCCGGCAAGGGGTTAACCCCCCTGTCGGGGTCGCCCCTTGCCGGAACAGGCAGGGGGTTAACCCCCTGCCTGTTCCGGCAAGGAGTTAACCCTCTGCCAGAAAAGGCAGAGGTTAAACCCCCTGCCGGAACAACAGGGGGTTAACCCCCTGTCGGAAAACGCAGGGGGCTAACCCTTTGCCGAAACAGCAGGGGGTTAACCCCCTGCCGAAACCTGCGTTTTACGGCAGGGGGTTGCCCCCCTGCCTGAAAACGCGAGGGGGTCGGGGTGCCTTCCTTTACCTGTCTCCGGGGGATGCGACCGACGGACGGTGGGACTGGCGAACAACGGGAGTGGGATCGAAGAACGGCGGGAGCAGCGAAAGAAGAAAAGGAAAAGTTGTTTGGGATTAGGGTTATTCGAAAATTAGCGACAGCTTAGCGACGAATGAATTCCGTCGCTAAGCCAACGTAAATCAAATTTACGGAACGAGCGACAGACTATATTTCGTCGCCACATCCGTCGCTAAGTAGCGACAGACTGGATTCGGTTGCCAACGTCGTCGGCAAATGGTGCGACCGTAATGACAAACCATTACGTCGCCAAATCCGTTGCTACGTAGCGACGGACTGGGCGATGGACTATATTCCGTCGCTATTTTCGTAAACTTCATTAATTATAGCAATGGATATTTGTCGCTTGGTAATCTGTCGCTAACTAGCGACGAAAAGATTCCCTCGCTAACAACGTATTTTCTTGTAGTGATGCCACAAGGCTAGCCATGAGTACCGCATGCCACCCCCAGACAGAAGATCCGACCAAGGTGTTGAACCAGTATTTGGAGGACTACCTTTGAGCGTTTATGGGTGATCGACCCAAGGCCTGGGTGAGACTCCTAGCCTGGGAAGAATGGTCATACAACACGACCTACCATTCAGCTACTCAAATGATCCTGTTTTGGGAAGTGTATGGTAGGTCACCTCTAACCATCGCAGAGTACACTGGTGGTGTTGCACGAGCAAATGTAATAGAAGCTTTGTTGTTGGTGAAAGATCAACTATTGCGGTTGCTATGATAAAATATGGCTACCACCTATGAAAGCATGAAGCAAGAGTACAACAATAAACATCATCCAAAACAGTTCCAGGTGGATGACCTAGTGCTCCTTCGATTGCCACCCCATCGACAAGGCACAGTCTGATCGATCTATCATCACAAACTGACACCTCAATTCTACGAACATTTTCTCATTTTATAAAATGTGGGGTTTGTGGCTTATCACCTAGACCTCCTTGCAAGAGTTCAGGTACACCCTGTGTTCCATGTTTCACATCTCAAACCCTACAAAGGGGAGCTACCAAATAAACTCTCAACCCTTCTCAATTTGGGAGATGCATCGCAACCACAACCATTCTACATATTGAAGAAAAGAAAATGGAGAACGGAAATGGAATGGGAGTGGGTTTGATGAGGCGATATGAGACGAAGAGGACTAGATTACAAGATAGTTTTCAAAGATATTGCCTTTAGGATAAAGCGAGTTTGAGATGAATGGATTTTTAAGGACCGTTGCCCCAGACCCATTCAATGATGACTCAGGATCTGGATCAGCCCAAGAGACCCATCTTGACAAGAACTGTAAAACCCAAGATTTTTCCTTGATAATTAAAATGAATAAATGATGAATTATCAGTGCAGTTATGATTATAATTATGAATTCTTGATTTTCTTAATATTCTTGATTATCTTGATTTTGATTAATTATGAACCTTTGTCTCAAGTTATAAAGATTATTTCAAGAATAATTTAAAAAAACTAAAATATGTGGACTAAACAAGAAAGTAAATGATTTCAGACTATGGATTTTGGATCTAATATCATTGGATTGGACCAATAGTATCAGATGTCATTATTGTTTTGATAGAACTTCTGACCAATCAATGGATCATCTATTTAATTAGAGTTGACCTTGATGTTTCTCATTTTGAGGGTATTGAAATCGACTATTTACATGCCCAAATTAATATTGATTTGGGCATTTTATTAGTGACCAAAGTTCATGCCTAATTATAGGTCAAAAATTAACATTTTTTGATATCAACTAAATTTTTTTTGCCAATCCATATGTGTACGATTAAATCTAATACTACCACAACGATCTACATTTTGAGGGCTATCAAATCGATTATTTAAACATTTAATTCTGATGAATCTTTGGGTCTGTAGGCCTCCAAGAAGGTTACCATGTCAGTAGAGCCCAAGTCAGGGTAAGAAGTCCCTACTTTTCTGTTATATCTTAAGTAATTTTAAAATTTAATGAATTAGGCCACATAATTTATTTATTTTTATAAAAAAAATTAATAAATATTAACTTCTTATATTATAGATGGAACTCTTATCTAAGCCCATCTATAAATAGAGGCCCTCATGAGAAGGACTAATAAGGTTAGTTTTTTTTTTCTCTCCTCTCTTTTCCACGCCCCTTAGAGCTTTTCTTCTTCTTTTTTGGATTCAAGAAAGACCTTCACATGATTTTAGAGGGTGTTTAAGGCCCTTATCTAGCTGATAAAAGGTGCAGATCATGCAAAAAGACCCGTCAGAATATTTAAAAAATATTTTTCTAATACGAGGTAGGTGATTTATGTTTTTCTTGCAAGAACATAGTTCTTGGCATGAATTTTAGTGACTTTTCATGAGTTTAGACCATGATCAGACCCTCATAACCATAGGGTTGACTCAAGTCTAAAGATCCATGAAAAAAAACATTTTTCCAAAAAGAAAACCCTCTTTGAAATCAAGTTTTTCATAAAAATCGGTTTCTCAAAAAAGAAATATCTAAAATTTATAAATACTTAAATTATGCTATGATTTTCTTACAAGTATCGATCGTATTGGTAGGATATATTGTTGTGGACTTTTTGTAAGAATTTTGTGAATTTCTATGGTCGAAATCTTAAGATATTGCGATTTTGGCAATATTGGGTTTTTTAGAAAAGAAATCAATAAATTTAGAAAGAATGTGGATTTCATGGTTAAATTCATGCAAGATTTGGTGGTTTTTGATATATTATAATTAGGTAGATATTATGTAATTTTTGTAGATCTTTCTAAATTTTTATTTCATATATATTACATGTTTTAGTAAATTTATTATGTTTTTTACCAAAATTATTTTTGAGAAAATAAAGCATATGCGAGATGGGAATATTTTTTCAGCCAAAAGGCTAAGAAAAAATATAATTTATCTCAGATAGAATATGTCAAATCTACCTATATATTTTATTGTAGTTTTTATTTTAAAATATGCAAGAAAAATCATGGGTGTACGAATTCGGGTGGCCCGGTTTGACCCGACCCGAATGCATAGACCCAAAATTATAGTTTTTCGGTCAAACCTTTGACCAGTAAAACATTCGTATCTCCCTTATCCAGAAGAGTTTTGACAAATAGTTTATTGCGTTAAAAAGCTAACAAAATTTTGCATTTACTGTGAAATTTTGGGCTCTATTCATGAATTGAACACGACCTTGTGATAGTTAGAACAAAATATGTCATGTCTATAGTAAAACATTTATAACTCCATCATATAGAGAAATTTTCATGAATGGTTTGCGGCTAAAAAAACAGAAGAAATTTTCTACATACTGTGAAAATATCATCTCTATTTACGAAACGTAAATGTTTCTGTGAACTCTGTAACAATCAGACAGAGTTAAAGATTTTGCTAATCAAGACCGGTCTTTGGACCGAGGGTCGACATATGCACATTTCAAACATCATGTATTATATATATAGATATATATGCAGGTCTGATGTTATGCAGAAGTATGCCTAAGTCATGAATTGCTAATAAGTAGTTAGGCATGATGGCTAATAAAACCTACACATTAAGATGAAGGATCAAAGGGTCCAATAAATGCAAGTTTATGTTTACATTTCGAGTATTGTGTTGATTGTATGTATGCTCATGTTATGATGATGATGACATAGATTTTTCAATGATGTGGATGCTCAAATTCATGTTCTTTATTGCATTGGCCATGCACATGCATATGTGTTAACTGAAGCATGAAAATAAATAACATTTTCATCTACGCATATGCTCAAGTTTATGTTATAAGTATGATTAAGTGAATATTCTAATACGTTATAAGAATGCATCCATTGCCCATATAATGGTTCAAGTTTTGATGTTGCATGAAAAATATGTATATAATAAAGTAAACATATGACATTAAAGTTAAGATACTTGATAGGAGAGTGGCAGGTGGTACAAAACTTTGTGGGGCAAGTATGTTTTGAGCACAAAAGGTTGTTCCTTCTCTCCCATTATTTTATGAGGAAACCTCTTTATTAGACTGTAGCGTAGAGGGCAAAGTACTCATGAAAAAAGACTGGTGCATCAGATTGAAAGGTGTTGAGAATCTCTCTTGTATTAATGTCCCTTACCCTGTCCTAGTGAATGGGCCTGACCAGGCTAAAGCCAACCCTATATGTAAACGCTGCCTGAGCCATGGTCTTGATCTGGGAATCTAAGTCTGTGTCGTATCAACAGGGCTAAGAAGTGATAACTTAAGATATATGTGCATTAGTCAGGCATTGCATGCATCATTTAAGAAAAAAAAATAATTAAAGATAAGAATTTATACACGCATTGAAATGCTTCAGTATATGGTAAGTCATGCATTTTAACTGCTCATGCATTTTAACTTCTTAAAATGTATGAATTGATGCTCTCTTGTTTAATTTGGTTGATTGAATACGCATGACTAGTTGAGTAATTATTTTAATTAATTTCAAATGCTAAACTATGAAATTTTTACTGAAATTCCTGCTTTGTATTCCTATCTTACAAGATTAGTATATCTCACTCTACTGAGACATGTTCTATCTGACTCTATATGGTTTAATATTTTTATGCGCATGACAAAATCTATTTCTTTTAAGTTTCCACAATCGTATGGTTATGCATAAATAAGAGAAGTAGCATGCCAACTTTTAAACCCGACGAGTTTTTCTTTCCGTTGTTATTTGCTAAAATATTTAAAGGTTTTAAAAAAAATCCATTATTTTTGGGGTTATAAAAATTGGGGTGTTACAAGAACTATAGGATGCCCCTCTCTTTTCTGGATTCTTCTTTTTGTATTCTTTATTTTCTTTTGACTTATTTTTTTGGATTTTAAGGTAGACCACGTATATAGGTGTTTGGCCTTGATTTATTTTTTAATGAAGTTTATTTAGTTGAATCTCTAATTTTTGTTCTTGTTCTAAATTTTTGACCCAAAAAGGACGTGGTCTCCCTCACCCCTTTTCCACACATCGCTGACCAAGGACGTAACATCCTTCTCCCTCCCTTCTACCATGGACTCTCTCTCTCTCTCTCTCTCTCTCTCTCTCTCTTACTTGTTCCCTCTCCCCCCTCTCTTGTTGCCAAGTTCCTTTAGAATTCATATTTAGAAACTGTGCACTTGTGCAAGCCCATGAAGGAAGGGAGAGTGGGACTTCATTCTTTGGTTGAAATGCATTGAGCTAATTTGGCATTTTTGGAGACCCGTGTGATTTGTAAAGATTCAATTTGGTCTACTTTTGTTAGAGAGAAGTACTTATCTGGGAATAACATGTGGACAACCAAGTATAGGGCAAACAATTGTTGGGGTTGGAAGGAAATTAGATGGGGATGGTCTTTGATACAAGACTTGGTATCTTGGCAATTGAGAGATGGCAATTACGTGAGATTCTGGATGGAACCCTGGTGCGGGCATGCATTGATAGATCAGGTTAATGGAGAGCTACTTAGTGCTATTGAGGATCAATTGAGCTTGAACGTGCGACAAGTGTGGACGCCCTTGAATAGGACTCATGTATTGTGCAGTGACTTTCAGAGATGCTCAACTTATCTGATTTTGATCTTTCCTGACAGCCTGGTTATATTCTATGGAGGGTTATGGGAGGACAAACCATCACTAGAAAGATGATTTGGACTGATGGACATGGTAGGACCTCACCCCATAATTGGCAAAAATTTAACTGGGCCCTAAGACACTAAAAAGGCCCTCTTAGATTCTTTATACCCTGCATGTGAGGATAGAGCTCCATATTCAAATTGTGGTGAAATGTGTGAGAGCTAGGGCTAAAATAGCCTAAGGCCTTCATACTGCAGATGGTGCCTTCTTGACGGTAGGTCTGTTGTATGAAAATAATAACCTTATCTTTTTGGAGACTTCCCTTTTGGATAATCTACTAAAAGTGGTTAGCATTAGGGGTGGCAATCAGCGGCGTGTTGGTGGGTCAAAATACCTCAACACGAACATGACCCGTTTATTAAACGGGTCGGATGTGGCAAACACGAACACAACCCATTTATTAAACGGGTAACCTGACACGACACGGTTAACCTATTTAATAAATGGGTTGGGTCGACACGACACGATTACAAGACACGACGACCCGTTTATTAAACGAGTCAACATGATAATATACACGATAACCGCACATGCACACACCACCACTGGAGAGGAGAGGTCTCGGGCTGCGGGTTGATGGGTTTGTGTAAACGGGTTGACCTGACCCATTAGGAGTTAGGGTTAGATAAGTTATATATATATATATATATATATATATATATATATATATATATATATATATATATATATATATATATATATATATATATATATATATATATATATATATATATATATATATATATAAACGGGTTGCAGGTTGACGGGTTCATGTAAATGGGTTGACCCACCCACCTAACCCGTTTATTAAACGGGTCAAACGGGTTGGCGGGTTGGCATACCTCTAACACGAACATGACCCGTTTAATAAACGGGTTAGGTGGGTCAACCCGTATACGACACAAACCCGTTTAAGCCAAACCCTAACCTGGCTAAGAAGCGGGTTGGCGGGTAGGGTCAGATTTTGCCACCCCTAGTTAGCATTGATTGTCTAAATATTTTTGTTTCTGTTGTAAATGTTGCTTGGTTAAGTTGGCTTAAAGCAACAATTGAGGGACTACGTCAAATAAAAGACAGGTATGAAGCTCTATTAATCCATCTAGGAGCTTTAAGGACTATCTGCGATCGCTTTTCATTGTAAATGGAGGAGCGACGGTGTGGGCTAACCATCAGAAGGATTGGACAGTTATATAAGAGAACTTGGTGAGCCGTGCCTGTTTCCTCCTGTAAATTTTGTCATTTTTTTCTGTGCTAAGAATAGCATCATTCTTTTGTAATTTTTGTGGTTTGTACTATGATCATGAACAACTTCAACCAACTATTAAAGGGGCTCCTTGCCACTTAGAGATATGATATCTTTGTGGAGCTTATTGTTGCAGCTAGTTGGATGGAATCAAACCACAAAAAGGGGATGCATGATGGATTACAGGTCAAAACCGAAAACAACAAAGATATCGGGACCAAGAAATCTGAGCCCAAGAACTAGGTCAACATTGTGAACCCTGGTAAAAATAAGGTGCATTCTGGATCATCACTGAAGTAGAATCAGTATAGACAACAAGAAAACAATATAGACAACCAGAACCGTACAAACCATAAGACGAGCAACAACAAGTTCTCTCAAGTTCCGAGTGGAACCCGAATTGAATTGGAGATCTCAAGTTCACCCTATTCCACCAATCACTTCCATAAGTCATGGAATTTTTGCTAAAATCCAAACTCATTAGGCTTCCCAAGGTTCCTAACCGTCCTCAAGTTAAGGGATAGGATACCTCAAAATTCTGTAAATTTCATCGGATAGTAGGACATGACACTAAACGGTGTATCACTCTAAAGCATATCGTCTAAAATTTGTTGGACTAAGGCGATCTCTAACTCACTGGAGATGATGAGTAGACCACAGAGGACACGAATTTAGATATCTATACAACCCATTTCCCCAACATGAGCAGACTAACAATATTGAGGTAGTCAAGACAGTTAAAAGGCAAACACAGTAGTCTTGGCAGTAAACGTCATGATCATCCTGAAAGTAAGTCAGTGAAGAAGACAAGCGACAATATAATCCAGTTTCAAAATGGACCATTGTTCCAATTGTCAAGGTGGGACATAACAAGCAAGATAGTCAAACATAAAAAAGAAGTAAACGTTGTACACAAGAAAAATCATCGAACCCATCAAACAAAGTTGTGTCCAGACAAAGGAGTCACATACACTACCTATCATCTCAATCCCTTTGGAAAAGACAGTGGCAAGAGAGGTCAAAAACCTCAACAGGTCCATCTGTGAAGTAGATGATCTAACTCCTCCAAGCAGTGATGTCAAGGTTAGGTTGTTGACCAATAGTAGCAGCAGGCATTGGGAATTCACCATCAATGAATCCGCTCATGTCCTAACTTTCAACTATGCAAAAAAACTGAGTTTGCCAAAGAAATAAATTTGAATGATTTAGCTTGAGCGTAACAAAATTAGCTACATGCAACTTAAATGGGTAAGTATATTTCTTAGAGGTTGATCTGATTCAATTTGAACCACCATTATTGGAAGTCACAGAGAGCAACAAGAGCAAAACACAACTCACACTGAAATCTACTGCTCTAATACCATAAAGGAAAATCATAAAACAATAAGAAAATCAAATTAAGATTTGTGTTGTTATCCTGATTGATTCTAGATTTACAACTCTTATCCCTTTAGATCTTATCTTCTCAATTTTGAAATTTTTGCTACCATTCCTATTTGAATCTGAATCTTCATTTGGATCAGGATTGTGAACCATCTTCTCATTATCAAGATTTCCATGAATATAAGATAATTTTCATTTTGTAAGCAAGGATTTCAATGCTAAAAACAATTGCTTTATATGTAAATGTGAGTGTGTGCTATATTGCAGGGATTTCTCAGTTGGAAGACCATCAGATTCAACATCTGAAGGTCACCTGTTCGATTAACGCTCACCACATCATTTTTTTTCCTAATAGATAATAAAATATATTTAAAAAATATAACAAAGTAAATAATATACCTATGAAAATAATTTAATATATACATGTAAATGAAAAAATATATGCATACAAATAAATTTATGTACAAAGAATAATATATAGAAATATACATATACAAAAATACCAAGTATATATAATATGATTTTTTATATACAAATAAATATATATTCACACACACAAATAAATGTTTATGCAAAAACACATATGTATATATTATATTTATTTATGAATCTGTTTAATATATATAGACACACGTGCCCAGGTACACACACAAATGTATTATATATATAGTAATAGTAATAAAAATATAAATAGATCTTTTCAATGGAAAATACTTCGTTGTAGGTTTTAACCATTGTTGTTCTTTTATTTCAATAGTGTGACCTTTGGCAGTGCTTTCTAAGTGCCATTAAAAGTAATCTTCTTTGAAAATCCTTTGCCGATGGTAAAAGTAAATATTATTTGAAATAAATGAAATTCTTTTGTTGGTGATTGCCGGTGACGACTTCCCCCCTACTGCTTTTCAAGAATCGGGCTTTGTTCTTGCGATGCGAGATCTAGCAACACTTGGGTGGCACTTCTAAAGTACCACCCAAAGTGACTACCAATGCTTAAAAAGTGCTGCTAGATGATGTTTCTAGTGTAACAAATTCATCTATGGATCCAATTTTGTCAGATCTTCGGTTCACGTCATAATGATGCTTAAATTCAAACCCCCCTAATTCCCATCCTCTAATTCATTTCCATGGATCTCTCTCTCTCTCTCTCTCTATATATATATATATATATATATATATAGAGAGAGAGAGAGAGAGAGAGAGAGAGAGAGTTGGTGGTAGGTGCTCGACACAAATGGAAGAGCATGATGAACACTCAGTGCACACTCACATTTAAAAAGACCTTTTAGCAGCATTTTGAAGTGCGGCTAAAGGTCTAAACAGAAATTAGACATTCAGAGGTGCTCTAAAGGTAATTTACACGTGTATAAAGGGCCTTCAACAGCGTTTTAAAGCTTTGCCAAAAGTCAGCGAAAATTAGACCTTTAACCGCACTTCAAAAGCACCACCAAAGGCTTTTTCTTTTAGGTGAACGTGCATCGAGCATCTATCACACGTGCAGGCTATTAGCCCCATCTCACCCCGTTCTTATATGGGCAAGAAGGGAACCAATGGCCTCTCTCCCTCATCGACTAGGTCCCTAATCCCAGGGGTGATTTCCCCACTCCTCATGGGAAAAAAAACTAAGTTGTTGCTATGTTAAGTCTCATGAAAACATATCAACAAGTGCACTATTCGAGAGCTAATTCACAGTAAACAAACCATTCATGAAAAGAAAAAACAAAAAAAGATCATTTGAAGATTATGGCAACCAAAAAAACTCATTTAAAAAAATCAATGGTATCTTTTATTCAACAATAAAAATCTCCCCTGCAAACTCCAAACGGACATACAATGCTTTTAATTTTGGCAACCATGACACCACTTTTTAGTCAGAAAAAACATATTTGGTCAGAATCTTCCTCAACCTGTCTCTAGTGTCCCCAACAATTTTTAGATTTTTCTCACATTCAATTTGGGAGAAATAAATTTTTCCTCGAAACCTGTCTATCCCAAAAAAAACCTGTTTTGATGTCTATCCCTATTCTGACTCCCTTGTTCTCTTGACCAGTTCTCCTAACGCAGAAAGATTTTTACCTTGCCTTTTGGAGAGTGTTTCCCTCAACCTCTCTAGAATACCTCCACCAAGTATCATAATTTTTAGTATACCCATTTTGACGAGTTGATTTTTCTATGAAAATTGGTTGGTCTTAAACAAAACCAATCCTTGTTCGACCTACCCAACCTAACCTACACCCAGGCTTAACCCAGACTTAACCTGGGCCCAATTGAAACACAACAGACATCCGACAAATTTCATAAATTATAGGGCATTTTTGGAAAACATGATATTTTTTCGTACAATATGATCATTTTCTATAGTTTAAACCCAATTTTGACTTGGATCTGATGGTTACCTAGAATTTGTTCAGAACCAACACTGCCCGACCACGCAGGTTTTGGATCCAAACCAGATTTGGATATTGGCTTCCTATATCCCATTGAGTCTAATTCAACTGGACCTAGGCAGGAAAGATTGGATATATAGAGTATCATTATCTTAAGGGAATCTCCTAGCCGATCTGATTTATTAAAAAATGAAAAAAGTAAATAGTAGAAACAACTAAATAGTAAATAGTGACGCTGAATGTAGCAATTTTGCTTACTCATGTCTATGAAAAAAGGATAACTAATTGAGGTGTTATAGAAACTTTGTTCCCATAGTAAAGCATAACCCCTCATCTAGTAAGACTCGGGCCAAACCAGTGGATCCAGATTCATGTTGATCTTAATTAGGAATAGTTACCTAAGTTGGACCTGGATCAAGGTCCGGGTGCTCCGACGATAGCAGATGATAACAAAGGGTGCATCGTCAAAGGGAGCTCCTGTTATAGCAGATGGTGTGTTGTCAAAGGTTGATCCATTGGCAGCATAGGAGTTTACTGCTTAGGGCAAAAATGAAACATTTAAACTTTTTGAAGAGTTAAGATCATCCTCCCTTTTCTAGATAGAGGACATTTTTGTCCTTTTTTCGAACCATCATTTCATGGCAGGAATGGTGAGAAAGGGTACTTAAGTCTTTGCAACTGCAATAGACTTTGACGCTAAGTGGTGCCGACACACACGAGGATACGAGCCCCATATGCTTATATATGTGGCGCTCATTCGGACCCCCGAACATGCATTGTAGCAAACCCTGTGTCTTTGGGGGAGAACACACAACAGTCTCTATGAGATGGCTAGTGGAGATTATAAATTAATATTTTCTCAACCAGGAATATTTTCTATAAAAATTACATTTTTTAGAAAAACTTTTTAAAAGAAATTCTCTCATCTGGAGAACGGTCTAAAAATCTGTAGATTTTTTCTTTTCTCCTCCACTTTTCCTACATCTTTCTCACTTATAAACATGCCCTAAGATTCAAGCTAGGTTTTATGGAATCCAATCTGGGTTGACTATTATATCAAAGTTATAATCTTTGTCATCAATTCTAGGACCAAAACTTATTAATGCATGGACCCAAGTGTTATAAGTTTACCATATTGGTAAACTCTATGAATAAGTAGAGGGGGTTAATTAGCTCAATTAAAGAAACATGAAATTGGAGTTGAACACCCACTAGAATGGTCTCATGAACTTGTGGGATTAGGTCCATATGATCTCTTTGCTAGTTTGAGTGTACCCAGTTCAGGTGACTCTGATCAGATCAACAATAGGATGAGGATGGATCCTGTATGCTCATCTAACCCAGATTATATAGGCCATGATCCAGGTCCAACTTAGGTAACTATTCCTAATTAAGATCAACTTGAATATGGACACACTGGTTTGGCCCGAGTTTGACTAGATGAGGGGCTATGCTTTACTATGGGAACAAAGTTTCTATAACACCTCAATTAGTTATCCTTTTTTAATAGACATAAGTAAGCAAAAATGTTATATTCAGCGTCACTATTTACTATTTAGTTGTTTTTACTATTTATTTATTTTTATTTTTTAATAAATCAGATCGGCTAGGAGATTCCCTTAAGATAATGATACTCTATATATCCAATCTTTCCTGCCTAGGTCCAGTTGAATTAGACTCAATGGGATATGGGAAGCCAATATCCAAATCTGGTTTGGATCCAAAACCTGTGTGATTGGGTAGTGTTGGTTCCGAACAAATTCCCGGTAACCATCGGATCTAAGTCAAAATTAGGTTTAAACTATAGAAAATGATCATATTGTACGAAAAAATAGCATGTTTTCCGAAAATGCCCTATAATTTATGAAAATTTTTAGATGTCTGTTGTGTTTTAATTGGGCCAAGGTTAAGTCTGGGTTGAGTTTGGGTGTTGGTTAGGTTGAGTAGGTCGAACAAGGATTGGTTTTGTTTAAGACCAACCAATTTTCATAGAAAAATCAACTCGTTGAAATGGGTATACTAAAAATTACGATACTTGGTGGAGGTATTCTAGAGAGGTTGAGGGAAACTCTCTCCAAAAGGCAGGGTAAAAATCTTTCTGCGTTAGGAGAACTGGTCAAGAGAACAAGGGAGTTGGAATAGGGACAGGCATCAAAACAGGTTTTTTTGGGGACAGACAGGTTTCGGGGAAAAATTTATTTCTCCCAAATTGAATGTGAGAAAAATCTAAAAATTGTTGGGGACACTAGGGACAGGTTGAGGAAGGTTCTAACCAAACATGTTTTTTCTGACTAAAAAGTGGTGTCTTTTTTCACCAATTCTTTGATATAGTGATGTCGTATTTCTCTGTGTTTTGATCTACCGTGAAATACCAGATTTTTTGTCATGGCAATAACTAACTTGTTTCCACGATAGATGATAGTTAATTTGTCATGCTTCTGATGTAAGTCTGAAAGGATTCTAATTAGCCAAATTACTTCACATGCGGCAATGGTGGCATAAATATATTTAATTTTGACATATGACAGTGATGTTGTATCTTGCTTTTTGGAATGCCAGAATATGACTTTTATACCCATGCAAAAAATGTAGCCTGAAGTATTTTCTTCTGTCATCAATGAATCCTGCTCAATCATTATTAATATATACAACTAGCTTTAAATTATTTTTTGCAGCATACCTAATTACAAAATTCTTAGTGTCCTGTAGATATTTTAAGAACCCTTTTGCCATTGCAAGATTAAGATTACATGGCTGGCTTATGAACCTAGAGATAATGCTCACCTAGAGATGATGCTCGCAGCATTAACGATGTCGGGTCTTGTATTTGTAAAATACATGAGAGACCCAACTAGATTATGATATATTGTCACATCTATTTTTTTTGCACCATCATTTTTTGGGAGTTGTTCATTTATAGCCACTGGTGTGCTCACTTTGCAATTGGATATGTTAAACCTTTTCAATAAATCTTTGATATATTTTTCTAAAGAAATAAAAACTTCTCTTTTTTCCTGTTTGACTTGAATCCCAAGGAAGTATTTCATAATCTCCAAATCTATCATTTCATATTCTTTCTTCATATCTTCATTGAATTCTTCTGTGATTTTTTAATTTCACCCATTATAGTTTAAATCACCTTTCAACATGCTTCTTCACATCTTAAACTCTACCACACCATTTTGTTGTGTTTTTGTTGTATTCAACTGCCTTTTGATACCATATTGTCTGCATAAAGTCCAAAAACCATTTGATGTGAACTATACACCTCTGTCTTGCCTTATTGTTTTCAACTTGTATCCACTTTTTTTTTTCTACAAACACTTTGAATTGCTTGAAAACTTCAAGTGCCTCTAATTTTGCTTGAAGAGGTACAATCACATCATCATGCTATAGTGAACTACAAAGAGTGTGAAATACTTACTCCCATTATGAGACTTGGCTTGGGAAGGTCCATAGACGTCTGCATGAACCAACTCAAGTTGGCATCTTGCTTTTCATGTTGAGTTTGAAAATGATATTCTATGAAATTTACCATAAATGTAGGCTTCACAGACTTCATTTTCTTCAACAATATAAGAAATCCTGCCTGAATAATTTTAGACTTCTAAAGTTAAGATGTTCGTGCCTGTGTCAAAGAGATAAATTGTCCCAAGAAGTCAACTTTCAAGCCATAATTTTTGCATGGCTCTATAATTAAGGAAAATACCTTATTTGGCATCATCTTTACTTTACCAATGACTTATTGATTTTTTTATCAATAATCATGCATTGATCAACATTGAAATGTACCAAATAGCCCTTTTGAATAAGTTTTCCAACACTTAAAAGATTTTGGACTAGGCCTATGATGTAAAGAACGTCAAGGATGAATTTTGAATCACCTGATTTTGTCTTTATAACAATGACACCATTGCTTTAAATTTTTGAAAATTTTCATCTTCCAGTCATACCTAAGATTGGAAGCTTTCATTGAATTTTGGTGAAAAAACTTTGATTTCCTATCACATGGCTGCTAAAAACCAATGTCTAAATACCATATGTCTGGTGAGTTTTCTTGTGCATTCATGCAAAAGAACTACATATGACAATTTTCTTTTCTTTTTTTTTGAGAAATTTGCTTCATTTTCATCTTTGAACCACGAATCCTTTTGAGAGTGCTTCGGAATCTTACATTTGGTTCACTTAATCAACATTCTTTTAATTCATGTACAACCTTCCTGCAACATGACAATATGCATTGGACCTATTGAATTGCTTCTAGTGCTTTGCTTGATTGTCTAGCAAATCTTTGTTTTTTATTACCTCTTTCAAATTGCATCTTTTGATTTGAGCTTTTTTTTTCTCAGACAATATTCAATTTTAACTAGAGTGCATGCTCAAGATTTTGAGTTCAAACCTTGAGATCTATTTTTTATGTACTTGAGATGGTCCAATGAACTCTTCTAAAGACATGGTTGTTAGATCTTTTGCAACATAATTGTACTTTATCGGCAAACTTCTTAAAAAAAATTCAACAATCTTTTTTTCTTCAATTTTGTCATCATAGCTCTTGATTTGATTAATAATTCCAATATCTTGAAAAAAATTTATATGCTTTCAGACAAAGTGTATCAAATTCTCTCTACAAAGATTGAAGTTTGATAGAAATGATTTTTTCTTAGCGTTGAATTTCACCTTTTAAGATATTTCAAGCTTCTTTTGATGTGAAAGCATTCATAATTCAAGGAAAGATTGAATTGCTTACCCTTAGTTGGATGCAGAGAAGCACCTTTGCATCTTTCTTCTTGTGCAAATTAATTTTTTTTTGTTTTGCTGGAGTCCACAATGCAAGGGTTACATCATTATCGGGTTCCTCATATCCACTTTGAATGAGCATCTAGAAGTCGTGTGAGAGTCTTCATTTTTAGAATCCAAAAAATCATAGTTTTCACCATCGAACATAGGTTGAGAGAAATTTGTGACATAATTATTGATGTTTGCTCCCATTTTATCATTTGAGTGGCTTGTTTAGACCTCTTTAATCACAACTCAGTCAACTCTTCTTTAGTACATCTTGGTGTCTCTTTATATAGGCTTTGATACCAAAATTTGTTGGCACAATGAAAGTATATAATGGAATGAAACTAGGTTTTAGAGACGAAGAGAAAGGAACACACAAGGTAATACAAATTTTAATTAAAATAGAGGACTTGCAAAAATATTTTTTTGGTTATAAGGACATAATTGAAAATACACACACGAGACACCCTAGGAAGGTTATTTCACTCAAATAATATTTTCATTCCAACTCAATGTGATGCCAAGTACAAGATACACATAGGTATTTTTAGGCTTGCATTAAGCCTAAGATTTAAATGCCTTAAATGAGAATGAGAAGGTACCAAGAAGTTGTCTCACCCATCTCAAGAAGCCTTTTTAATTTCCTAGACACCATACACCTAGGTTCATTTCTAATTTTCATGACTGACTCATAGGCATGCACAATGAGCCGATCTAGCTTTGGCTCAGCTCGGTCTCAGCTTGTCCTATAAATGAGTCGAGCTTGAATTAAGCTCTGAGCTATGAGGCTCGACCGAGCTTTATCGAGCTGAGCCTGATTGGCCTACCAAGCTCGATAAGCATTGACTCATATTATATTTTATATAATATAAAATATATTATATATTAATTAAAAAAATCATTTCCACCGACCTTGACCCCCCCCCCCCCCCGCCTCGACCCCACCACCCTACCCCGCCTTGACCTCCTTCCCCCTCTCCCTCTCCCATCTCTTTTGTCTCTTTTTGTCTCTCATCTCTTTAAGCTTCCATCTCTCTCTCTGATTCGGAATCCCTCCCTCCGAAGCCCTAGACGGACACAACCATTGACTGGGCCAATCTTTTTGTCGAGGATTGCTTCGGCATACAGATTCTAAGAAGTTTGCGATACTTTTCAGATGTATTAACAGATGCCCGCAGTCCTACACCCTTTCGTGGATTTGAGAAGGATCACAATTGGACGAAGAAATCTATTTTTGGGGAACTACCGTATTGGCCGACCCTATTGATACGACATAATTTGGATGTGATGCATGTGGAGAAAAATGCGTTTGATAATTTGTTCAATACAGTAATGAATGTAAAAGGAAAAACGAAGGATAATCCGAAGGCCTGTATGGATTTAAAATTAATATGTAAAAGACCAGAATTGGAACTCAAAGAGTATAATGGTAAAGTACTGAAACCAAAGGCAAAGTACGTGCTCGGACCTGATCAAATAAAACATGTATGTCAATGGTTAAGGCAATTGAGATTTCCAGATGGATATGTCTCTAACATTGCTCGGGCTGTGAAAATTGACGATGGACAGTTATATGGGTTGAAGAGCCATGATTGTCATATCTTTATGCAACAATTGATACCCCTAGCATTCCATGATAAGTTAGACAAACCTATATGGGGGGTATTGTCTGAGTTGAGCGGATTTTTTAGAACATTGTACGCATCGGAGGTCATAGTATCAGATGTAAAGAATCTCGAGGACTATGTCATCACCACTGTTTGTCTGCTAGAAAAGATATTTCCGCCAGCATTTTTCGATGTTATGGAATATTTGATCATACATTTGCCATATGAACTAAGGGTTGGTGGCCCTGTGCAATATCGATGGATGTACCCATTTGAAAGGTATATGTTTTTTTATATTTGTCACTTTAATGACAGATATTTAAAATTTGAAATGTATATTTTTTCTAGATGCATGTTCAACCTAAAAAAAAGGTTCGTAATAAAGCAAGAGTAGATGGCTCTATTTGTGAGGCGTACACTTTAGAAGAGATTTCAAATTTCTCATCTATGTACTTTGAAACTCATATTCCAACACGTTACACATGCCTGCCCCGTAACGATGATGAAGAACAAGCAATTGTAGCTGACAAGCTATCGATATTTCAACCACTTGGGCATGCATTTGGTAGTTGCCGATCAAGGCTATTGAAAGATCGAGAGCAAGATGCAACACACATCTATATTCTTTTTAATTGCTCAGCGATCGACCCATACATTGAGTAAGTATATGTAGATGCAACACAATTATAAATCCTTTTATGTTCTATATGTGGATACATGGCTCGGTAATATAATTATTTGTGGTTTGCAGACTATTTGATCTGGAGTTCCAAAGAGAAGTTTCACATCTCACTGATGCAGAAGTACAAAAAGAACGTGAAACTAAGTTTGTGGAGTGGTTGAAACAGTTGGTAAAGAAGCTAACATAAATTTCGTACTTATAAACAACACTAAGTTACTTAATTGATCGTGATCATAATCATTGTTTATGTTTGTGCGTAGGTCCGCCATGGTGATGTTAAAGATCAAGGAATATGTGATTTAGAAAATGGTCCGACCAAAGTTGTGCAATGCTACAACGGGTACATCGTAAATGGTTATCGATTCTATACAACAGATTACGGTATAAACAAATCAATGATGAATAGTGGCGTGTGTGTCAAGGGTAGCAACTACGGTGTTATAGAGGAAATAATGGAGTTGACTTACTTAGGCATAAATAATAGGGTAACTTTATTCAAGTGTCATTGGTTTGATCCAACTGCAACAAGACTCGACAAAGCTTCAGGCATTGTGGAGGTGAATCATAAATCCAGGTTTGGAACATATGAACCATTCATATTAGCTTCGTAAGCTCAACAAGTTTATTATACTTTATATCCGAGTACAAAAAAGTCAGATAGACATGAATGGTGGGCAGTTTGCAAGGTGAAGTCCAAACTATACCCTGAGTATGATCAATTACAGGAAGATGAGTTAGCTGAAGACATCGATTACTATCAATCAGATGATGTCTATGACTTCGCTTATGGTCACGATGTTGCGCATGATATGCATGTCATATCTCCATTGGCCGATGAAACAATCATAGAGGAATGTGATCCAAATGATGTACCAAGTGGATGGGCAAACAATGAAGAAGAAGAAGAAGAAGAAAGTAAAACTAGTGACGAGGAAGAATTCTCAAGCTAGTGAGCAAAATCTTGTACTACAAACCTCTATTTAAATGCATTGCAATACTTGATGTGAATGATTTGAATTATTTGAATGTATTGTAATACTTGATGCGAATGCATAAGTTGTATTGCAGCACTTGATGTGAATGATTAAAAATTTTATTTGAATGTATTGTAATACTTGATACAAATTATTTGAATGCATTGTAATACTTGATGTGAATGATTTGAATTATTTGAATGTATTGTAATACTTGATGCGAATGCATGAGTTGTATTGCAATACTTGATGTGAATGATTAAAAATTTTATTTGAATGTATTGTAATACTTGATACGAATTATTTGAATGCATTGTAATACTTGATGTGAATGATTTGAATTATTTGAATGTATTGTAATACTTGATGCGAATGATCGAATGCATTGCAATACTTGATGTGAATGATTTAAATTATTTGAATGTATTGTAATTTATGCTACGAATGATTTGAATTATTGTCATACTTGATGTGAATGATTTGAATTATTTGAATGCATTATAATACTTGATGCGAATGATTTGAATGCATTGCAATGCTTGATGTGAATGACTTGAATGCATTGCAGTACCTGATATGAATTATTTGAATGTATTGTAATACTTGATGTGAATCATTTGAATGTATTGCAATACTTGATGCGAATGATTTGAATTATTGTAATACTTGATGCGAATGACTTGAATGTATTGTAATACTTGATGTGAATGACTTAAATGTATTGTATGACATATGTTATTTGTTAGAATATGGTTCGTGGAGGTTACAGTGGTCGCTCATCCAGTAGTAGCCAGGCTCAGCCTTCATCTTCACGGGCTCCTGTGATAGGTATATCATTTAACTAATTGGATGCTTGATTAGTTCAAATGCGTATTCTGAGAAAGTCTAACGTATTTTTTTACAGATGATGTTTCGCCTGTACACGACCCACCTACACCAGTTGATCAAACAAGTCATGAGCCAACACAGGAAGCAGGGTCATCTCAGTCTGGCACAAGAAGACTCATTCGAATAGTGTATATCGATAATCGACCGTAAGTATTTCGTTTTCAATTATTGCATATCTTATAAATATTTTATATTGATATTTACTGTGTAACAATTCATGTGCAGCATGAGGTTTGAGCCACAAGAAGTAGTACGGGAGATTAGGAATTCACTTCTTCAACATCTACCAGGACCGGTTGCTCAATGGAAAAAGTACCCAAAGGAGGTGTTAAACAGATTGTGGTCCTCATTCACAATATACAGTTGTTCCTCGTAGTTAATGTGTTTCATATTTAATTTTTTTAAGTAATGTCTACTAACTCTCTGAAAATATTTGTAGGCTTTGAATCGCTTCACAACTACGGTGGAAGAAAATGATGCAAGGAAGGTGTGGCATAAGGTGACTGTTAATCGATTTGCAGACATGCTGCACACTATGAAGACTGCAGCTAAAAAAGCATCTGGCGTAGTAGATGATCCACTACAGTGGAAGGGCCATGACCCTATTACTATCAGGAGAGACTACTGAGATGAAATGTGCGATAAGTGGGCAAGAGATGCATTTTGAAATCGCTCTGCGAAGACTGCACAAAATCGAGCGAAAATGCTCGAAGCCCATCTACACACAGGTGGACCTAAGACATTTGGGAGCCACCTAAATAAAATGATAACTCATTAATATATAATATTAATTTTATAAGTATTGTTGCAAACTTGTGTACTAAATCTTTTGTCTTTTAACTTCGCAGAAAGCAGAAAAAGGAGGCATTGTACCATATAAGGATGTGTTTGTTGAAACACATAAACGGAAGACCACGGGAGTTTTCGTATCAGAGAAGGCGAGAACGACAACGGTATGTATTTATTCTATTAATAATCATTGCAATATGCAAGTTATCATAATGTTATCATTAATTATTAATGCATACTTTAAACATTATTTTGTAGGAGACATATGAGCAACAGATGGTAGAGCGATATGGCGATGATGCTACTCAGCATCCATAATTTGATCCTGCAGCATGGGTGACTGTAACAGGTGAACCCAAAAAAGGTCGCGTGTTCGGGTTTGGGAGTAATCTGAACACTTCACCAGTTATTGCTTCTTCCAGTTACGGCTCACAGGCTACTTTCGCCGACATAAGCTTCAAGCAGCAGCCTATTCTTTCCGGTGATGATGTACGCCAAATCATTAAGGACACAATGCATGACTACTTCCATGACACCGTCGCCCCCTTTCTCAGAGATGAGATCACCAGTATTGTGCTGAATAGAGGATCTTCGATTGCAAGTCCTTCTCAGGTATAATCATATATTCAATTTTTTGACTGCCTTAGCACACATATCAGCATGATAGAATCACATATATAACTTTTTGCCTGCCTTAGAGCACATATGAGCATGATAAAATCACATATAGAGTTTTTTTATTGCCTTAGAGCACATATGAGCATGCTATAATCACATATAAAGTTTTTTGACTGCCTAAGAGCACATATGAGCATGATAGAATTACATATAAAGTTTTTTTGACTGCCTTAGAACACATATGAGCATGCTATAATCAAATATTCAGTTTTTTGATTGCCTAAGAACACATATGAACATGTTATAATCACAAATTCAGTTTTTTGACTACCTTAAAACGCATGTGCGCATGCCAAAATCACATATAGAGTTTTTTTACTGCCTTAGAACATATATCATTCATGATAGAATCACATATAAAGTGTTTTGCTTTGCCTGCCTTAGAGCACATATGAGCATGCTATAATCACATATTCAATTTTTTGACTGCCTTAGCACACATACGAGCATGATCGAATCACATATATAGCTTTTTGCCTGCCTTAAAGCACATCTAAGCATGGTAGAATCACATATAGAGTTTTTCTAGCTGCCTTAGAACACATATAAGCATGCTATAATCACATATTCAATTTTTGGACTGCCTTAGCACATATATGAGCATGATAGAATCGCATATAGAGTTTTTTTATTGCCTTAGAACACATATGAGCACATGATAGAATCACATATAGTGTGTAATTTATTTCATTATATTTTGTTTATCAATACTGACTGTTCTTTTCTTGTGTAGGCTGCTAGCGATAATCAGTGTAGCGGAGCTGAAGGGACAGATAAAGGCAATGAACAAGAAGACGCACAAAATCTTGGCGATGATTAGAGAACTTTGTTGAAGAAGTTCTATTTTTTTATGTTTCCTAATTGTAATTGTTGAATTGTAAATAATTAAACTTGTTAATTTTAAGGTGGAACGATTAATTGTTGTAGATTCCTTTATATGGAATTTTTTAGTGTAGTTTGTTTTTTATTTACAAGAAATATAAATTATACATGAAATATAAATTATACCATTCTCGGTATTTAATTTTCAAATAATTTTTTTTTTATTTTTTTTTGTGTTGCGACGGATTAGCGACGGAAACATCCGTCGGTATATATAAATCTAGCGACGTCTTAGCGACGGACGTAAATCCGTCGCCAAACCGAGGTCGCCGTTTAGTACCGGTGGATTGGCGACGGAATACATCGCTCGTTAGTCCGTCGTAATTAGCGACGGACCTGGCGACAAATTTATTCTGTCACCAATTAGCGTCAAAAAATTCGCGACGTAAGCTTACCGTCGCCTAGTCGTCGCTATGCCTGTTAGCGACAGATTAGCGACGGAATAGCGACTGAATGCAGTCGTCGCTAATCTGCTGCTTTGTTGTGGTGTAAGATTTTGCCACCCCTAGTTAGCATTGATTGTCTAAATATTTTTGTTTCTGTTGTAAATGTTGCTTGGTTAAGTTGGCTTAAAGCAACAATTGAGGGACTACGTCAAATAAAAGACAGGTATGAAGCTCTATTAATCCATCTAGGAGCTTTAAGGACTATCTGCGATCGCTTTTCATTGTAAATGGAGGGGCGACGGTGTGGGCTAACCATCAGAAGGATTGGACAGTTATATAAGAGAACTTGGCGAGCCGTGCCTGTTTCCCCCTGTAAATTTTGTCATTTTTTTCTGTGCTGAGAATAGCATCATTCTTTTGTAATTTTTGTGGTTTGTACATGTTGTGCATAGTTGATTAATAAAGGGTTTTAGGCCCTTTCTCCTAGTGCTATTCATCTAAAAAACGGTTGTCTCATTTTCATGGCAAGTCAAGCTATGCACAATTTAAATGAATCGAGTTTGAGCTGGCTAATATATATATATATATATATATATATATATATATATATATATATATATATATATATATATATAGAGAGAGAGAGAGAGAGAGAGAGAGAGAGAGAGAGAGAGAGAGAGAGAGAGAGAGGACCATGCAACCAAAAAAATGTGCATCTATAACCAATGATGATCCAGTGGCGTTCTTTCTCTAACACCCAAGTTTTTTATCGATCCGGTTCTACATTTGCATTTTTATCAATTATTTGGTAATTAAGCTACATATTTTAAATTACAAGTTTTTGATATGTAGATCATTTTTTAAAGAGCTAAAAATCAATGGCTGACAACACATTGTATTGTAAAATTGCGAGACACTCATTTTTCATGTTTCTAAAAACATGTCTGGATGTGAATTTCACAGAAAAAGAAAAAAGAGATTTTGTTTAATCAATCTAGATCTGATTTTAACTAATTTGGGTTCAAACTAGACCTGAGTTAACCTAAACTAGGTCCAATCATTCTGGAATCTGATGTGCTATAGGCACCTCCAAAGTGAGCTCATGTCTAATTCTTGCTGTGTACAGTGAAACCATCATCATAAAACCTGGAATTATATTTTACTTGTGTCTACGTTTTAAAAAAATGGTGAAAATCCAATATGTTGGAAGGTCAAGTCTATGAGAAATAGCTTCATCCATGGCCCATTTGACCATATACCAGCACACCATGAAATTCATAATCACCAGGAACAAAATGAATAAAGGAAGCAATTTGTGAAGAGGGAGTGAGAAAGCGAGTGTTAAAAAGTAGTGTGAACGCGTAAAGCATATAAGAACAAAAAAGGAACATGTAAAAAGCAAGGAGAGAGCATAGTGGGAAATGGAAAATAATAAATATTAATATGAAAAACATAAAAAATGAGGAGAGAAGCGACACATAGTTGTTTGGGAAGTGATATGAGTAGTGTGAAGTGTGTTTCCTAATAAAATAGGGATCATGATTCCTACAAACAAGAAGCAAGTTTCTCCACACTTTTCCTGCACTTCCTGCTTCGAAGGGATGCTTGCTCATGCTCTTATAGCTGGTAGGACTGGGAAACAGGATGAGTCATTCGTGGTACAGCTCGTGATCAACCTGTAAAGAACTCATTTGAACTCGCAAAATAACTGTAGAACATTTGATGATGATATGCTTGAAAATCCACGAATCTGATTTTTTCATAAATATTCAAGCAACGAAAGATCATGGTTTTTCATCGAAGAGAATACAATCCAACAATGTATTTCTATCAAATAAACCATGTTGAACACATCTACAAGGTTATATTTGTAAAAAATATATTGCAAATGCCTAATTCACACAAAAGTTCTCATATTTTCAGTTCTCATGTTCTACTGACCTTATTATATATATGTGTGTGGATAATGTTTGCGTTACGGAAAACACATATTTTTCTCTCTTTCTTTGCATGTTTGACCCTCTAGATGTGATCTACATATTTTGTATAGCAAAAACTGGATTATGTTTTTCCCATATATGCATCAGACTTTTTATGACTTGATGCATCAATGACCTACAATGTACCAAATTTTCACCTCGAAAAATCATATTTTATGTTGAAAAAATACCATCAAAGCATTGATCCTTAACTATTTTGACCATGCTGAACACACCCATGGAGTCACAATTGGTCACAAAAACATCCCCTTCGAGTTCCAGCAAGGTGTTTGGAATCCACAGAGTATAATCCACAATATTATTCCATCAATTCATCCACACACACACCATGAAGGCTGCCGATAAAACCCAACAGGTGCATGAGTGTGTCCGTAGCTTTCAAAGGTGGGCCACGTACAGCAGGGTGGTCGTGGGTAGGGGTAGCAAAACCTGACACGACCCTGCAACCCGACCCGCCTCTTAGGCAGGTTCAGGTTGGGCTTAAACTAACCTATTTAATAAATGGGTCAACCCGCCTAACCCGTTTATTAAACGGGTCGGGTTCATGTTAGGGGTATGCCAACCCGCCAACCCGGCTGACCCATTTAATAAACGGGTTAGGCGGGCGGGTCAACCTGCCAAACCGCCCGCCAACCCTTTTTCCCGACCCAACCCATTTATTAAACGGGTTGGCGGGTCGTGTAGGGTTACCCGTTTAATAAATGGGCCGGGTTCGTGTTTGCAACAGCCGACCCGTTTAATAAACGGGTCGGGTTTGGGTTGAGGTATGCTGACCCGCCAACCCGCCGGGTCGACCCATCAACCGGACCCGAATGCCACCCCTAGTCGTGGGGCCCCACCCAGGGTTTTCAACACTTCGGCCAGGGTTCCTCGTAACAAAAAAAAAAACACATCACCAGATCATCCATCATATGGTTCAAATTTCAATTCCATCACTCTTATTGCAGTTGCTTTCAAAGCGTCCAATGAGCCGGCGGAGCATATATGTAGATATAACAAAATTAAGCATGCTTGCATGATTGATGTTTGTGATCCTCCAAATGCTTGATGAAAAGCTCAGCAGTAGCAATGGCATTGGCCTGCGGGGTGGCCCCAGTTCTTACACTCGCCACCCCTGCACCCTCTTGCTGAACAGTACGAGTTGCAGCGCCCTTCGTCGCCTCCGTTCCCTTCATGGCAACCATTGTAAGGGTTGGTGCAGCACACCGACTTGTCTTGCTGCGTCTCTGCTCCCATGCAACCTAAATAAACCACAAAATAAGAAAAAAAACATAAAAACAGTATCATGGGTATGGCTTTTTTAAAATTTCTCGGCAGGGAAAATATCATGATGTTTAAGAAAAATTTGTTGCCTTAAAGAATATCATAAAATAACGTAAGAAATAAAATTTATATACAAAGTAATTTTATCGAAGCCATTCATATAAGTTTTTCTTTTTCTGTTTTTTTTATAAGCCTTATCAAAAGTAATAAAAACATATAGACCAATTTTTGCATAAAAAAAAGTAGTCATCAGTTACTTTCATTATCATAAATCTCATTTCCTATTTTTCTGAATGAAAATCACAAATCTGGTACCATCTGTTAGGGATGCAATCAGGTAGCTTCCCACTATATATATATATATATATATATATATATATATATATATATATATATATACACTCCTTTTTTTTTAAATATAGATGACAAGTATAAGAACTCCCAAAAAGTTGGTCTTGGCATTGATAGTATGATACCAACACAATATTTCAAAATGACAATTAATCTTCAAAGATATTGCATATTTTTTGTATAATAGCATCTTTTAGAATATCATGATTTTTATCAGGATATTTTCCATATTTTTGTTATTTGTGATAGTGACTGATTTGTTTTTGTCAAAATCCATCAAAATTCATTACTTTGAGCGTAAGAGCAAAAGAAAAAGACTACAGCGCATGTAAGTAGGTCATAGACGTGCAAACCATACAATAACTTAAGAGTGATAAAAAATAGCTAACAAGTGTGACATGCAAAGCTATACTAAATCTGGTGATAAAAAAACTGGCTAAGAAGCTTTTGTCCGGTGCTATGTGATATGGAGACAACCATAACAACACAGGACAGGACATCTTTGTGAAATTGACCATGGAAAGTAATAGATAAGGGAATACGATACAAGCATAAACTGAAGTGTCAGTGTGACATAGGACTGGTGTAACTTTAACACATGTAAAGGAAGATGGTAAAGGGGAAAATTAAGGAATCTTCCTCTACTCACTTGCGAAGAGAAGGAAGTATACGAAAAAGCTGACAACCAAAATCTTGGCCATTTTCTTCTTCTTCTTCTCCTTTCTTCCCGGAGTTGAGTTCTTGAGTATGGGTGCAGAAAGGTTGGCTTCGATTTATACTGTTTAGTTAATGTCTATTTAGGAAATTTCAAATATGAGCCTTCCATATTTGATTTTCTTGTGTTTGGAAATAATAGCATACGCTATTTTCACGAATGATTTCCTTCCATAATTTGTCTTTACTTTTATTTCCCATTATCAGAAGGGTCCGATGATGATTTTTCTGTTGATTCCTTTTCTAGGCGTTCTCAGTAGTTTAGGGCTGTCAACTGGGTTGCACCTGCACTAGACCCAGGTCTGAATGCACCCGGATCCAGCTTTGAGGTGTCGGTCCTTGGTCCGATCCGGGTCTGACTAGACCCAGGTCAGCATGTTTATGTTCATGAAAAAATAAAATAAAAAAATGTTAGAAAAACGTGAGGGAGGAAGGGGGTGGCGGTGGCTGTGGCAGCTCTTGGTGCTACCATATTGCCTCCAAATCCTCCTCCTCCAGTCGTATTCTCTTCTCCCGAGTGTCATTGGTTTCTGATGAAGGAGAATCATGGCAATTCTGGTCGTGATGGCCGCCCTCTGTTTCGGTCACAAGATGAGGGTTTTTGTGGTGGTTGCCTTCAGATGATCCCAACAAATTGACATTGACGATGGGAGTAGTCTGCTCATCAGAATCAGTGGTAGCTCAGAGATCTGATCATCTTGGCCACCTTTTGTTTTCATCAGGGACGCTTGGTCATGGAGTTCTTCGCTTTTCACAGGCCCGTCAGCAGCAGGGTCGGCGGCTTGATCATAGACTGTATCTGTCTCAAGGATTTCAGGATTGTAGTGAGTAGTTAGGAAGACTATCGCTGCCAGGGTGGGTCTCCGTCACAGGAGGATCAGATCCATGGTTGTTAACAACTTGGAAACAGGAAACACGAGGAAAGCAAAATAGCAAGAATCTGAACCTTATCAAACTCAAGAAATGTATCTTTTGGAAACAAAAACATCAAAGTTTTCAAAGAATGCAAAGCAGCTTCTTGCTCCATCGGGTTCAAACTCAGTAGGCCAGTTTGTCCAAATAAATCCTGAATTAATTACCAAAAAAATAATTTTTGAAAATGCAATCTATAGTAGGGAAAGAAAACAAATGGACATAGAAGGCTGCATCTAATCAATGAGAACTAATTAAAAATGACAAAAAAACAACAAAAAAATGTATACAAAAAACAGAATCAGAGATGGAGGCAAAGGGATTCAAAGAGATCAAAAGCAGAAAATCTAGTAGTTGCAGTTATGACTTTAAATGAATTACCTACACGACTTTTAAGTTTCACTAAAATCAGCACATCTTTTTATCATTCACAGAAGATACACCGATATTTACCACAAATCCAATAACAACTTAATAGAAGCTTTTGATAACCATGGTTTCCACCATCTATATGTTCTTACACATCTCCAATATTCTATGATTGAACTTTGAAGTCAATGAGCCTAACATCACACCATAATCACTTTATTCATACATACTGTCATTCTAGTTGCCAATACTACCAGCAGAAAAAAAAAATAACAGATTGAAAATTAAGCAACTTAACTATATTCAATGTGCAAGAAAAACTTTGCAACTCCTTAAAGAAACAAATTGCAGAAGAAAATATACAATCAGTACCTGATGCCCCAATTCTTTTAAGATAAACCAAATTAGCAATCACCATCCCAGTTCTAGTCCTTCCACGTCCCATTTGATAGTTAAAAACTATTTCTGTAGTTATATCTGCTTGTAAGATTCTATGTACCTGGAGTATCATAAGAGGATGTTTTAACTTGATATATTTATGAAACAGTCTGAAAAATATACTTGCATGTAAATGAAGATGCATATGTGTGTGCACAATATGATGTTCATCAATTAAGGAATTCAGATATAAAATTCAATAGGCTAGAATGTAGGTCATCATGGGACATAGACAACAACTACCATCCAAGCCATCCACCTAGTCATATAAAACTAAAAAATCTGCTAACCACTCAGGCATGCACACCAACCAAAACTTAAACCTTATCAGGCTTGTGCAGCCCCTAGAGCAAAATCAAATAACAAACTGATGAAACTACAAATTTGTAAAATAATATTAGTTAGGAAGAAATGACCAACTTGGGACCCGGTCATGATTGGATCTGGATCCAGATCAGATTCAGAACGTGGGATCACCAAGGATCCATTAAAACAGGATCTAAATCCAGACCGGATAAGATCAGTTCCGAAATAAGGTCCATGTACTATTTAAAGCCTTAAAGGACTGAATCGATTATATGACCGATAAGAGGTATTCCAGGACTGGTTCAGAACCCTTTTTGATTGGTTCCTATTGGTTTTTCGCTGGTTTCTGAAGGTAGAGACCTTGTTTTGAAAAATCAGTGAAGGAACATGGATTTTCTCATTTGGTTTTAGGGGTTTATAGACTTTTGTACATGTTTTGGATCGGTTTGGTCCTTCTGGGACCTGCTCAATAGTTTATGAGACCGGTTCGGGTGTTTTTCTGACTGTTTCACTGGTTTTCTAGACCGGTTCAAGGTTTTTGTGACCAATTCAAGGCTTTTTGTGACCGATTTAGGGTCTTTAATGACCCGTTTAAGCTATTTTAAGACCTCAATCTCAAATATGACTTGTAAATGCATATCTTTGTCATTAATCTTAAACTTTTTGGTAACTTTTACATGATATTATGTATGTTTCATGTTATTTTTTGAGTTATCCATGATTATTTAAGAATGAGATTATGAATGTGTGCACTTTATTTGTGTTATGACATGCTTTACATGAACTTAAGGTAAAAGATTTTGATCAACTCACTTTGGTTATTACCAAAGTGATCTGAGTTTTGTTGATTGAGGGTTTCTTAGACCGTGTTGAGATTGAAATTCGGTATTGAGATTGTGTGTGACTTTATGAAACAATGATTCTACCCAAAGGTAGGTCATTGTATTCTAAATTCACATAGGGTATAATAGTAGATGTGTATACCAGCCTATGAAGCATGTTCATACCCAAAGATACACTGCTAAATTGCCTCTAGTTACATGATTTACTAGTTTTACCAATTGAAGTTAATTCCTTGAGAATTAAGGAGGCGAAGCAGCTCATAATATTATTATTTTTACAAAAGTGAAATGATAATGACTCTATTATGCTTGTATTAGAAAAGTTGAATAATAAAGGGTCTCACATTTACCTTTTTGATGTGAATCTTGTATAGAGTGATTAATCTCTCACTTATACAGAGAATAACACAGTCAAACAGAAGGTTATCTATGAGAAGTGGGAGCGCTCAGAAGGTTGTTTATGAAAAGTGAGAGTACTAAAATAATCTTAGCTTGTTGCTTTTGCAATCACGAGTGACTAAGAATATTTGATGTGTCATCTTTCACTGCAGGATAATGAAAGAATTTTTAAAAGCCATCGAGACAAAAATTATTGATTTAAAAAAGATTTCATCTCAAGCCATATGAATTAGAAGCTTCATTATGGGTCTTGGTATACCGGACTTTATTGGAAAACCACTAAAGATCTTATATGATAATGAAGTTGTTGTGTCTTTCTCAAATAACAACAAAAGTTTTACCTCATGTCGACATGTGGAGTTAAAATACTTTGTTGTTAAAGAAAGAATTGAGAATCATTTAGTCTGTATTGATACAATCAGTACAAAGAAAATGACTGTGGATCCTCTTAGTAAAGGGCTAGCTAGTACCGAGAGTATATTCTCAACATGTAATGGGGATGGGTCTATTTGATTCCTTCTGATGTATGATAATGCATTATGGTTATATGTGATCACATTTATGAAACTAAATTGGTTCTCTATGATTTTTATGCATTGTTGATTCTGCATCAAGTATCTCTCATTTGGATAAAGAGAATAACATAATAACAATATTAAAGGATCAATAGAATGGGTTAGAGACCAACCTATACATAAAAGTAAACCTAACATGCTAAAACACTGAAAATGAATAATATTGTGGTGCATGAAAATATGACATTTCATACAGAGGTGTTCATCTACGTAACTTATATGATTTATTATTATGATACCTAATAACATGTAAACCCACATGAAAATTAAATCAAGATAATGGTAAAGAACCTTGATTATGTGTTTTTCCATGGCAATGGGTCAAGTACGAGAATATTGGATTTTGAATCAGATCAGATTCAACCTAGATGTGACCCATATTGACATAGGCACATCAAGGGACATACATGAAAGAGGCTTTTGGGTTTCGGGGGGTTACAGGACAGTTACGAAGTCTTATAACTATCCATTCATGCCCATTAGGGACCTCCACTAGTGTTCTTATGGACACATTATGGGCCTCTCCCAGATCTCCCTATAAATAGGAGAGATCCATGGTAGCTTGATGAGGACTACCATGAGGGCATATATGGTTGTTGAGTGGCACATTATTGTGTGATCTCTCTCTAGATTCAAGACTCCTGCTCACCTCTCAACATTCTGGCCTAGGCTCATTGAGGGTGTCGATTGGTCGAGGAGAATGCCAACCACCTGCATCTACCGAAGCGTTGTTCGGATCATCCAATGCTAGATTCAATAAGTGGCTTATCCACGATCCATTTTATGCTAACAATTACCTCTTATTGTTAGATTACACAAAATAGGAGTCAACACAAAACCAAATGGTTGGAATGATCAAAAACCTCTAAAATAGTTTACAAAACTATTTTCCAAACAAAATCCCACAGAAAAGTTCCCACAAAATTTTAAAATAAGCATGTCTTGCAATTTAATATGACAAGAATTGCAGAAGAATTAAAGTCTCGTCTGCAACCACATCAGTCAATCCAATCCCCATATTCACAGAGAACTAGTCACCCGAAGATCATAAAAAAATTCATATCACATAAACAATTGTACCAATAGGAACAAATAGATAGAAAGATAACCAAAGTCTAGGCTTTTTGCAAGGGCGGGGCAAGAAGGAATAAGAAACCAAATGACAAGAATCAAAACATCAATGCTACAGAACAACGAGTGCAACAAAGAAAAACAATGATGCCCACAAATATGCATAAAATTTCCAAGAAAACTACAAAGAAGCATACACCCAAGAGCAGAAACGGGATAACCATGATTCTTTACATCCATAACCGCGCAAAGCCTAAGCCAATTGCAATGCAAAACTTGACCTTCACTGATCATCACATGAGAAACCACATCTTTGGGATAAAAAACACCAAATATCAGGAAAAAAAGCAACAATCCAACCAATGTGTATCCAAATCCATCAAAACGTGAATCATCTGATAGAGATTCTCGATCACATCTGGCTGAGAGCACTCCGACGAGGTGCTTCAGGAATGAATGAAAGCTAGAGTACCAAGAATGAAACACCATGGGTGAAGAGAAAAGAGGATGAAAAAGAAAAAAAGGGAGGGAGAAAGGGTTGGCTGCTCCCTCTTAATATTTTACATTTTTACTGGAGTATTAACTATGGCTTCCTTTAGTTTAGCTATAGTTAACAGAGTGCACCTCTACGAGTATTAACTAAGGTGAAAGCCACAGTTAAAAATCAAATGACCGTAGTTAAATATTTCAGGACTTATTATTAACTATGGCTTTTTATTAAACTGTAGTTAATAATTGTAGCTTTCAACAACCAAAGTTAATACTTCCTATCTATTCTATCTTTATTCAGCAACCAAAGTTAATACTTCCTATCTATTCTATCTTTATTTTGTAGTGCAACATTTTCTATACAAGATCATCACCAAGGTTATGTGGATGCGCCCATTCTCACGAAAATCATTTTGATGAATCATAGGGAAGAAACATACAAGAGAGTTCTCTTAGCCCATAAGGTGGTGGACTCCCTATTTAAGAATCAATCCCCCTTGGTTTGTCTCAAATTGGATCTTTCAAAGGCCTATGATAGGGTTGATTGAGAGTTCCTAAAAGATGCAATGGTATACCTTGGTTTCCATCCCAAGCGGATCGAGAGCATTACAACCTCTTTTGTTGTCCTCGTTAATAAAGCAACATAGAGAGAAGGGGTATGGAAATGAGAGATTTGAATTTAAGTATCATTATGATGTGAACCCAAGATATGGCAAAATTCGATCTATAGTTGCATTTGTTAAACTAGAAACATCATCTAACAACACTTTTTAAGCATTGGTATTAACTTTGGGTGGCACTTGTAAACACCCCAAATCTTCCTCATCCATTTTTAAACACACCCCTCATGCAGTGTCAACCCTGGTAGGTCAGTGTAGGAGTCAAACCCCAAGTTTGTGTCAGAAAACTACCATTTTACCTGTAGGTCATCCCGGACCCCAGTCAGTCGGAGTCAACCAAGCTCATTAGTCAGTTCAAAATAGTTAGAATGTCAGTCTTTTCAAGCTCATATGAGCTCACAATGAACAGATCATTTCCATTTCTGACCATTCCTAGCAAAATGGGATCATTTCTCCAAGAATGAGCTCATTTCTCACTCAAATCCAAGCCAATTGTCTCTAAGTAAGTCATTCCCAGTCAATTCTATTCCCCTGAGTCTAGCTTGAGCTCACCAGAAGTTCAAGTGCTCCAGTTTCAGTTCAAAACTATTTCTAAGTGTCCAAGAGTCCATTTTAGCCCGTTTCAGCTCTTTCAGCTGAAATTGAGCTGAGTTTAGTCAATAGAGCTAGTGTTCGAGCTTCAATTTTAGTTCATCTTAGTATCACTGATCTTTATTCTAGCTCAAACCCAGCTTTGGTTCGTAATTCACTTCACTCCAGTGATCATTCCGTACCATTTCTCTAAAAATGCCAGCTTTTCTTGAAAATCTATTCGGGGAGTTCAGTTGAGTCAGTGTCTTGTCAGTCCAGTTGAGTTCTAAAACCCTAGAACCCAGCTCAATCCAGTTCATTTCACTTTAATCTAGCTCAAACCCCAATTTTCATTGTCGCTCTCACTACAAGAAAATCATGGATTAGCGACGACTTATATCCATCGTTAATCCATCGCTAAGCCGTCGCTAAACAGTTTAGCTACGGATTAGCGATGGATAGAGGCCATCGCGAATTTTTGCTCGCTAATTAGCGAAAAAACTTATTTGTCGTTAATTCCGTCGCTAATTTGCGACAGATTAGCGACGGACATTATCCGTCGCTAATCCGTCGCTAAATTTAAAAAATAAAAAATAAAAAAAAATGATCCCTGTCGGGCGGTATTCCGGCAGCAATAAGCCGGACTTATACCGCACCCGACAGGCATCGTCGTCCTCTGTGAACCAGCGTCGTCGTCCTCCGTGAACCGGAGGACGACGACGCCGAAGGCAGACCTTGCGTGGCACCGCCTTCGGGGGCAAGGGCTCGCACCCCTTGATCATCAGCCGCTGCGCAAAGATGTCGTCCGCCGGGCACGTCCCCCCGATGTCGTATGACATGTACTGCTTCAGCTCCTCCTGGAACCGTCGGCAGGCGTGACCCACCGGTGGGTAGATCTCCTCGGAGCCGAAGGTGGGCGAGAAACCCAGCGGCAGCTTGTGCGGACCCACCACGTTCCTCACCTCGTCGGGGACATCGGGGCCCCAACCAGCCAGGTGATCTGTCTTGGCACCATCATATTGTTCAAGGACCACGGGGTCGTTCTGGCCGCTATTGCTCCCCCGTTCCGGCAGCGACTCCTTCAGCCGAGCCAGCTCCGTGAGCAGGTTCTCGAGGAGGGTGTTGGAGGAGTGAAGCTGGTTCTGCACCTCAGAGAGATGGGCCTCGGTCGTGACGAGGCGATTTTGCGTGGTGTTGAGCTCATGGAGAAGCTCGTGGGCGTCAAGCACGATTTCCTTCCCTTTCCTGCTTTTCAACACCGCGGCCTGCTTCGTTGAATGCAACACGCCGATGAGTCCGCCCTCGTTCACTTCACAAAAAGGAAAGCGATCTGTTGAATAATAATAATAAAGAAAGAGATCGAGTGCGATCGATTTAAATCGAGTGTGATCGATTTAAATTTCGAAAGGGAGAGAGGGAAAATTTCTCGCTCGGTTTAAATCGAAAATTAGCGAGGGATTTAGCGACGGAATTTTTCCGTCGCTAATCC